>NC_066875.1:5491890-5591890 GCF_022985175.1 Labeo rohita
ATAAAATCTTACAGCTGACTTAAAAGTCTACATAAATAAATTCATGACTCATAATGTTAAAAACTTATTACAAAAGTAAATGTGTATCATCCAAGACTGAGCTAATCATTTATTGATCAGTTCTTGTAAAGTGATGTATGAAGTGGTATTGACTGACTGTGGTTTTTCTGTATGGTCATTTACCTAAAGGGTCATGAAATACTAAACTACATTGTCTTGTGTAACACTGTAGAATATCTATGTTCACTGATGGCTCAAGACTGAGAAGTCTTAATGTAAACACTTCAGTCAAACCAAATGAGTTTGATCCAAATGAAACTGACTGATTTGAAATGGTGTAGACCTGAAATATTCATCAGAAAAAAACAGATAAAAAAAAAAAAAAAAAAAACACTTGTGCAGTGACGTGATTCTTATGTTTACATAGGTTTTACGTCACACGAACATGCACATATTTACCTACGCGTTATGTCTTTGTAAATATTCTACTCATCCACTGATCAGTTCCTAAATATTTGCTCAAAAAGCTCTTCTGACATAGACGTCAGCTGTTTCAAAGATGTCAAGGCATTACGTTCACAGTAGCTCCAGTGATGTTATCACTGTCTCTCTCCAGTTCTGAACACATGCGCTGTGATTTTGTTTGGAATACGTGAGCGAATTATGTGAATAACTGAATAATATAAACAGAACTTTCATAATCTGAATTTGGATTAGATTCATTCTGATCGACAAAAATTAGTGCATGCAAACATACCTAGAGTTAGCATCCATTAATTTCAATTGTAGGAGAAAACTGTTTGATTTTTAGCTTGTTTATGCTATTTCATTGCATCTTGGGGTTTTAAAATCTTTTCTTCAACAGACATTAAGTCTCTGACACATGTGATCCATCCATATTATGAGTGTAACTGCTCTAGAGCATCTTGGTATAAATACCACAAAATGTATTTAAAATGCTACAGTGCATTCATATATTAAAGGCTTCTGGAGATTTTATGAAGGCAAGACGTTATACACCTTTTTAAAACCAATTTAAAGAATAAATCAAGAACTAAATTTGTCAATATTTTCTTTAAATGTAAATATTTAGGAAGCTCAATGACCTGTATTAGCATACTAAAAAAAAGCTCAATGATGATGGAAATAACTTCTGATGACACTGCAGAAATGTGATGTTCTTAGTATTTTTTTTGTCTTGTTTTTGTGTGCGTCTAAAGATTGTGTCTAAAGATGGTTGCAAAAAAAAAAAAAAAAAAAAAAAAAAAAAAAAGAAAGTCTTGTTTTCTGAGAAACTGATCAAAAATGAAGTGAGTTTATTATTAAAAGCAGAACAAATATCTGCAAATGGGCTCAGAAAAACAATTCAAAAGGGAGGTTTTAATTCATTTTAAGCATAAATGAAATGAAAATGAAATTAAACAAAATGAAAAAAATTTAAAACTGAACAAAGATAAAAATGAAATCTTTATTGTGGGTAAAAAACCTGAGCGGGAGAGGATTGAAGCTGAATTGGGTTTCTTAGCTATACTTCCAGAACAACAAATTACACAATTTACTCACCCTCTTGTCATCCACGATGTTCATGTCTTTCTTTCGTCAGTCGTAAAGAAATTGTGTTTTTTGAGGAAAACATTTCAGCATTTTCCCCCATATAATGGACTGCTATGGTGCCCCGATTTTCAACTTCAAAAATGGTTTAAATGCGGCTTCAAACGACCCCAAATGCGGTTGTAAACAATCCCAGCCGAGGAAGAAGGGTCTTATCTAGTGAAACGATCGGTTATTTACATAAAAAAAAAAAACCTATTTATATACTTTTTATTCTCAAACGCTCGTCTGGCCTTGCAGTCTTTGAGCTGTGTGTATTCTCGCTCAAGACAGTTAGGGTATGTCGAAAAACTCGTATTTTCTCCCTCAATTTCAAAAATCATTTCAAAATCATCCTACATCACTGCAGAAGTACCGACCCAGTCTTTGCAATGTGAACATGCAAAAAAGATCAAACGCCCTTAACAAAAAAGGTAAAACAGCGATATAGGACAGTTTTGAAGTTGAGGGAGAACATGAGATGGGAGTTTTTCAACATACCCTAACTGTCATGAACCGGAACACAAGCAGTTCAGGCAGAGTAAGACAAGATGAGCGTTTGACATTAAAAAGTATATAAATTGCATTATTTTTATGAAAATAACCGATCCGATCGTTTCGCTAGATAAGACCCTTCTTTCTCACTGGGATTGTTTACAACCACATTTAGGATCATTTGAAGCAGCATTTAAACTGCATTTTGGAAGTTCAAAATCGGGGCACCATATTAGTCCATTATATGGGAAAAAATGCTGAAATGTTTTCCTCAAAAAACAATTTCTTTACAACTGAAGAAAGAAAGACATGAACATTATGGATGACAAGGGGTCATTTTACATATTTTATATACAAGTACATATTTTGTAAATTGTTGTTCTGGAAGTGGACTTCTCCTTTAAGTCTCAAATTAACCAAGTTACAAAAACATGTTTCTATCATCTGAGAAACATTGCCAAGATTCATCCATTTAAATCCTTTAATGATGCTAAGAAACTAATTCATGCATTTATCTTCTCTCGACTAGATTACTGTAATGCTGTGTATACTGGGTTACCTAAGGGTCCTATAGTTAAGCTGCAATTGATACAAAAAGCATCAGCAAGAGTATCAATGAAATTGAAGAAACAAGAACATATTAGACCGGTTTTAATGGAATTACATTGGTTACCACTGCACCAAAGAATTGACTTTAAGATTCTTATTTTAGTTTATAAAGCATTGCATAACTTGGCACCTTCTCACATCTCTGGTTGTCTGTTAAGATATAATCCTAAACGAATGTTAGGATCTTCTAGTGCTGGACTTGTAGCATATTACACAGTAAATCTCAAGCAATCTGGTGGTACCTCTTTTAGTCACTATGCTTCAAAACTTGGAATTGTCTTCCAAATGAAGTGAGAGAGTCCATTAGTATTCATATCTTTAAAAAGCGTGTTAAATCATACCTCTTTAAAGTTGCCTATGACCATAATATAGTGTATTTTTATTTATTTTTCCTTGTTTGTCTTTTATTTTATTATATACTTTTTTTTTATCCTTATTGTTATTATGTTTTGCTTATACTTGAATCATTTGCACCATGCTGATGCTGATGTTTTAATAAAAATAAAAATAAAAAAATAATACGCTTGTGAAGCACTTGTTGCATTTTATGTATGAAAAGTGCTATACAAATAAATTATTATTATTATTATTATTATTAAACACATGTAATTGTTTTTAATTAATAAGAAATTTTAATTTTTCATCTCTAGCAAATGCATCTTGGTTTAGGAATGTTTAGATATTTGAAAATATTTGCTTATTGCAGTGCATGCAACATTTAATGCATTAATTTATGAATTTAAGATTTTCTGCTTTGATTTAAGACCTTTCTAAAGCTTTAATTTTTGGATACCCTGGATATATTTAATTACAAAGTACAAATGCATTGTGCATTTATTTGTGCAATAAATTCCAACTATCAAAAGATGTGTATATTTATGTAACACGCTGAAGAGCTTTCAAACCTGTGTATAATATATTTGTCTGTTGCATGCAGTAGTAAATTGCAGAGTGCATTTGGGGAACATTTAATGTTCGAACATTAGCGAGTGGAAAATAAAAATGAATGGATCAGACACCATTGTGTTGAGTCTCCCTCTTCTCTTGGTGCTCAGCTTCTTTAAAGATCATATTCTATGATGCCCTCCCTTACAATAACAATAGTTTTATTTACTGCCAAAAATAAAATAGTACAAAACTTAAGAACTTAAGTAGATTTGCAACTTAATGTTTGGATGTTTGCAACATTAGGATTCATTACATGCATGCATGATCGATACTTTTAAGGCCAACGTTATAATTTACTCCCATAATGTGATGCATTTCAGAGTCAAATTAATAGAGAGCTTGATTTTAAACAAACTATAAAATCTGATGTCTGCTTATGGTTTACACTGCTGTGATGCTGAACATGCTGAGGGTGAAACGGCCTGAAGTACACAAGCACAGACATCACGCAGAGAGACCAGCTGGACAACCGCTAACACACACATTAATCCTGCAAAAGCAGCTCTACACACTACAGTGTGCTGCTGAAATCATGTCTAGTCTTACCTGGATGACTGCGATATGCTCCCGGCGAGTTGTCAAGAATGACTATACTTGATAAGTCATCATGTACAACGGACAGGTCTTTAATATAACTACCTGAATCCAGCGTACAGTGCTGCACAAGATAAAGACAACAAGGACAATATTATTGAAATACTGTATATCCTTTACCAACTTGTGCCTTTTCAACTCATGACAAATGAAACATCTAGAGTTTCAGTGGTCACCTGTCTGTAGTATCTTCTTTTCAGGATTCCCTTGTTGTTATCCAGCTTATCAGCTACTGCAGATCCATAGATCTCCATACTAGCAGTGAACACTACTAATTCATACCACTGACTGACCACCTCCAGGAAGAAATCTACATGCGGCCTTTTATGTACAAAGAATCTGACCGGGTGTTTGTCTATTACCACCTGAAAAACAGTTCATACGAGAAAAATGAAACGACATTTGGAGTTTTCAACTACAAATGAAACAACAGTCATAATAATATGTTTATTATTATGGTCATTATTATTAACACTTTACAATAAGATTACATTTGTTATTAGTTAACTACTACATTAGTTAACATTAACAATGTAAATTACTTCTAAAGCATTTATTAACCTACTAAATGTTCATTCCAGCATTTACTAATACATTAATAAAATCATAAATTATAAATAAAGTTTAAGTTCTTTTGATATTTAATGGATCTGCGCTAACATGAACCAACAATGAGCAGTTGCATTATTAACTAATGTTAACAAAGATAAATAAATACTAACAAATGTATTGCTCATTGTTAGTTCATGTTAGTTCATGTTAACTATTGTAGAGTGTTACCATTATTATTAATTACTCTTATTACATTTTAATTTAAATACTATTATAGCATTTTAAAATTATATATATACATATGCAACATTTTTATTATTAATACTGTCATTTATATTAAAGAATTAAATTAAAAAAATTATTAAAATTAAAATACTAAAAAAACATTAGTAGTAATTGATAATTACATTAATGTTGATAACTGTAATAATGTAATAAAACTATTACTATTTTTATTATTATTGTACTTTTATTATCATTGTCAGTATTTTAGAGTAAATATTTTTAAAACAAAATAATGGTATCATTATAATAATAATAATAGTAATAATAATAATAATAATTTTTATTATAATATATTACAATGATCTAAATATAATTTTACTATTATTGCTAAGTATAATAAGTATAACAATAGTTATTATTATTATGTTGATAATTGTTATAATAATAATAATAATAATAATAGTAATAATAGTAATAATAATAGAAACAATAATATTACCATTATTCTTTATCTATAATTATATTTTAATATTGTCTCAGTATTTTAGTGTTAATATTTTTAAAACAAATATAATAGTTGGTAATAACATTATTATTATTATTATTTTAATTATAATATATCACAATGATTTTAATATAATATTACTATTAATGCTAATTATAATAATATAAATAATATTACTGTAATTCTTTATCTATTATTATATTTTAATATTGTCACAGTATTTTAGTGTTAATATTTTTAAACCAAAAATAACGGTATTATTATTATTATTATTATTATTATTTTAATATATTACAATGACTTTAATATAATTTCACTATTAATGCTAATTATAATAATAATCATTATAGCAATAGTCCTTATTATTATTATTAATAATAATAATAATAATTATGATAACTGTTGCAATTTAATGATAATAGAAAGAATAATATTACTATTATTCTTTATCAATTATATTTTAGTAGTGTCAGTATTTTAGTGTTAAAATACTTTTAAAACAATAATAATAATAATAATAATAATAATAATAATAATTATAATAGTAATAAGATTATTAATAACATTAATAACATTATTATTATTTATTACCATAATTTTAATATAATACTAGTATTAATGCTATTATAATAATTATAACAATATTTATTTATTTATTCTGTGAGGCCAATGTAGAGCAGCTGCAAGCTGATGAAAAATTTTAGAGCCAAGCATAAAGAACAATATTTCCAAGAATTACCCTGGCCTAGAATCAGGTTTTTAATGAGCATGGTAGCCTTTGTTTACAGACGTGCATTAATGTGCATAAATATTTCTCCTTACTTTAAGGATGAAGTCTGGTGGAGTACCAGGCCGTACTGTAGGTCTGAGAACTCCATCGTGATGCGAGTGGATCAATGTCTCGTCGAGATCTAAAACTAAGATCTTTCGCTTTACGGTATCTGAACAGAACACAAACACAACTGATATGTTACTCAACGAAAATCAGCATATGAAAGCACTGCACACAAACACAACACTGCAAGTTCATTAAACAAACAGCCGTTTCAGTGACAACTTATACTCAGATTGGGTTTGCTGTTGTCATACCAGTAACTTTTAACTTGAGAAGAAGAACAAAAAAAAATACTCACTGAGTCTGTTTCTGGAAACGGGTGACAATGGTAAGATGTCATATCGCACTGTTTGATACTGGATTATCTAGAACAGGAAGGAGACAAAACAGGAAACAGCCACCTCAGTACAGCACAGTGCGTGAAACGTAGCATAAAGCAGAAGACAGTGAGAGCACACCTTTTACAGTTTATTCTGCATACTGTATTGGTTTTATTACATTTTTACATCTTAACTCATAACCTTTTAGAACCCACTAGTCTCTTATAAGACAAATTAACAAAGGGCATCAAAGCTCATTTAAAAAAAAAAAAAAAAAAAAAAAAAAAAAAAAAACTTGTCTATAACTAGTGAAGCTGGTAAAAATCTAGATGATTCAGAATATAACTGAAAATAAAGTACGATAAAGAAAAAAAAATACAGTACTTGCAGAGATCATGCTAATTAGATTCAGTTCCATAAAACAAAACTATAACAATATATAACCATATTTTTAGTTAAATATAACTATTAAACTGATATATTGGCTTCAGACAAAATAAATAAATACATGAATTTAAAAACAAACACAATATATACTGTTAATGCCATATTTGTTTTTATTACTTTAAAATTATATTTATTTTTATGTAATATTTTGATACATTTTTATTTTAGTTAGATATGACTAGTAAACTGATAAATAAATTAATTTAAAAATTAACACAATACTGTTAATGCCATGTTCTTCATTTTTGTTTTTGCTAATACTGATATTACTAAACCATATTCAATTTTATTTTATATTTTGATACATTTAATTTTAGAAAAAAGATTATTAAACTGATATATTGTCATCAGCCAAAATAAATAAATGTATTTTAAAATAAACAATACAAACTGTTAGTGCATTATTGATATTTATTACTTAAAAATTACATTAATTTTTATTTTACATTTCAATATATTTTATTTTAGTTAAATATGACTATTAAAACTGCTAAAGAAATTAATTTAAAAATTAACACAATATATAATGTTAATGCAATGCAATCATTTTTGTGTTTGCTACTAAATACTGACATTTATTACTTTAAACTTATATTCATTTTTTAATATAAATTGATACATTTCATTTTAGTTAAATATGACTATTAAACTGATATTTTGGCATCAGCCAAAATAAATAAATAAATAAATAATATATATTAAATAAACAATATACTGTTAATGCCACATTGATATTACTTACAAATTCTATTCATTATTTTAGATTTTGATACATTTTATTTTTGTTAAATGACTATTAAACTGATTAATGAATTAAAAAATTAACAATACATAGTGTTAATGCCATGTACTTAATTTTTGCTTTGGCTATTAAATATTGATATTACTTAAAATTATATTAAATTTTATATTTTGACAGTTTTCATTTGTTAAATATGACTGTTCAACTGATATATTGGCATCAGCCAAAATAAATAAATACATTTTAAAATAAACAATCTATACTGTTTATGCTATGCACTTCATTTTTGTTTTTGCTAATAAATAGATATTTATTGCTTAAAAATTTCATTATTTTTTATTTTATATTCTGACAAATTTTATATTAGTTAAATATGACTACTAACCTGATCAGCCAAAATAAATAAATAAATAAATAAATAAATAAATAAAAACACAATACATTTTTTTAATAATATATATGTTTTTCATATCAGTACATATTAGCACATATTTATTCTTTACAAATATTCATCAGTTTATATTTAATTTATATTCAGCACAATTATTACGTTTTCATATGCAATTTTTATCATTAAACTGATTGCTGGCATTAAGGTGCTGACTGCCAATCAATCAAATATTGGTTGATCAATATATAATTTCCATGGCTAACACTTTATTTAAACAGTTTTCTAGGACTTAAAATTGTTAATTCAGCTGCTAATTCCAGGTCGTCTGTAACACTGGGAACCCTGAATTAATCCAAACGAACATAAGATTTGTTCTGGAGTAGCCCATTTCACAACTGGCCAATTAGCAGCTTAGTCAAATACGCAACCGTCTGGAATGAACCGGAGCTCAAACTCAGATCGCTTTCTCTTTAAGAGGTCCGAGACCCTCTGCCTCGGTCCACTGCTCACCACAATGTGGATACTCTTCCTCTCTTTCTCCAAATCCCTCTCTTCTGTGCTATCTTTAGCTCTCCCAGCTGTCTAAAAGTGTCAGCGGAACTTGGGAAGAGCACAGCCGAGTGAAACTGCCAGGGTGACTTTGAAAAGGGGGCTGTTTATTCCCAACTCGATTTAGGCCTCAATAAGGACTCATTCATAATGCCGGGTCAAGCTGAACCGACTCGATCCCTGCATGACAGTAAAGCATGTTTAGCGAAGCGACCGCTACTCCAGCGCCCATATCAGAGTCCTAGACAACTAATGCCTTTATAATTACGTCTTAATGATCATCTTAAAGATTATTATACAACTGGACTGCCAAAGCCTGTTGTGCACAGGGGGATTACAGCCTGTTTTCCAAACCCAAGTGTTTACATAAAGCATGTGACACGATTATCAGCTAATTCTCAAAAACAATGACCTATTGGATATTTACATAACATAGTATAACTATATTAATTTGATATGAATTAATTTATAAATTATTAATAGATTTATATTTTTACCAATATTAAATTATTTTTAAAAAAATAACGTCAAGAAATATTTTACACGTATCTTACCTTGCTTTAGACTTACAGTAAAATGTCAAATAATATATTTTAGTTTCAGCAATATTAATATTTCAACACTTATTAGCTGCCAATGCAATATTTATTTATCATATTTATCATTTTATTTAAAAATTGTAAAAATGTTTTTTTTCTTATTTTATTTTCTCTTTATTATTAGTAAACTATTTACTGGTTGTAAATTAATTTATTTAATATACCAAAATACGTAATTGTGGGGCCATCGTATCTTACCCTGATTTTACTCCACAGTATTTTTTTATTACTATTTATTATTATTATTTAAATTTCTTCATTTTTAAATATTTTTAACAGTTTTATCCTTGGTAAATTATTTACTGTTTGTAAATGAATTTATTTAATATACTAAAATGCCCCATTTTGGGTCCAAGTTATATCATAAAATAAAATAAAAAATATAATAATAGCAATTTTACTTATATATATATATATTTATATATATATATATATATATATATATATTTTTGCATATTTATATACACACACACACAATTTTTAAGAAAAATATTTACATTAATGCTAAATGTTTGACTGTTCAATAACACTTCAGGCCCACAGTAACTTTTGTTGACAATCCTGCTGTCATTAGTTTGTAAATGTCAGTGCATGTTTAATAAAAACCAGTATAACATATTCATAACCAGCAAGCCGTTATTCTTCTCTAGTTGTGCTGTTGCCAACCAAACAAACAGGTCTTAATGTAAATGTTAAAAGTTCACGTTTCTCTACATTGAATCACAGGCCCTTTGGAAAATAAACCCTGGCTGTTTACAGAAACAAGACTGAGAATGACCAACTAGTCGGTTTGATAACCCAGACAGGTGTCTGTTGTCGCTTTTAGACACCTGAGTTAAAGTTGAGTGTCATGTCATGCAGCAAAAGTTACCGAAGCGTCCAAATGTCACTCCTTGAGGCAACTCACCGTCCGTATGTGCTTCCTGAGGATGTATAAAAAGAAGCTCCATATTCTGGACGTCACACCGAGGAAAGTCCGCACACCGAGCAGACACTGGCGCGTCTTTAGCATGTCAACCATAACACCAGAGTCCGTGAGGTGTGATTTACACCGCCGACAAGAGCAATACAACACACCTGTGGAAATAAGATCCTGCCAACCATTCACAACTTCACACCGCACCGGAGCGTCCCGACGCAGCTCCCGCGTCTTGATATGATTCAAATCAACGCACGGAGGGCGCAAAAGTGCAGCGGTTAAAAAAGTGCGCGTAGAAAATATTACTTGGTGAATGTCTTTATCTTTAGAGAGGTAGTTTCTCTGTCCGGCTCTGTGAAGTCTTCAAATGCTCGTTGGCTAAGATGGTCAAACCAACCGGAGTGTCGAACAAACGTCTCCGTTCTGCCAAAAGCCCGGAGAAGTGCGACTGTCCATCTGCTGCAGCATTAAAAGCACTATGCGCTTTCCGTCTCTTTCAGAGAACCTTTGAGAAAGCGAGAAGAAAACGCGGACAATTTCTCACCTCTGAGAACAGTTTAAAGCCAATACGGTAGAGCAGCACGGGCCGCCATCGCTTCCCCGACGTCACTTCCGCGAAGGGACATAAAGTTTGTGCTCACGTGGCCGCGGAGGTTTTCAAACGGACGCAGCTTTCGACTTCATACGAATTGATATAAAGAGCATTAGAAGCTTACAGTTATAGATTATATATACACACAACCTAAGTCAAAAGTTTACATACACCTTGCAGAATCTGCTAAATTTACCAAATAAGCGGGACCATTCAAAATGCATGTTATTGTCCTAAATAAGATGACCCTGTTCAAAAGTTTTCATACACTTGATTCTTAATACTGTTGTTACTTGAAAGATCCACAGCTGTTTTTTTGTTTAGTGATAGTTGTTCATGAGTCCCTTGTTTGTCTTAAACAGTTAATTTTTTCAGAAAAATCCTTCAGGTCCCACAAATTATGTTTTTTTCATAAATTTTTGTGTATTTGAACCCTTTCCAACAATGACTGTATGATTTCGAGATCCATTTTTTCACACCAAGGACAACTGAGGGACTCATGCAACTATTACAGAAGGTTCAAACACTCACTGATGCTCCAGAAGGAAAAATGATGCATTAAGTGCATCATTTTTTGATGCACTTAATGCATCAAATTTTTGAATTTGATGAATAGGGTAAATTTAACATTATTTTTCGGGGAAACATGTAAGGATCTTCTGAAGGGCAGTACTGAATGAAAAAAAAAAAAGATATTTAGGCAAAATATGAAAAATGTACACATCTTCATTCTGTTCAAAAGTTTTCACCCCCTGGGTCTTAATGCACTGTCTTTCCTTCTGAAGGAAATCATTCAGGTAACAAGTAAACTTTTGAACGGGGTCATTTTTATAAATTCAAGTATTATTTTCTCTTGTGGACTAGATGTAAACGTCTTTTATGTGAAATATCTTATTCAGGTCAGTACTAAATACTAAATAATAAAAAAAACATGCATTACCTCTTATTTTGGTAAAAATTATTAATATTTTGTAGATTCTGCGAAGTATATGTAAACTTTTGACTTCAACTGTATATATCTTGACATTAAATTCCTCACAAGAATAAATATCAGATTTGGGGTAGTGATGGGATTTTGATTCATCTCAATGACTTTAATCTTCTGAAATCATTCAGAAAAAATATTGTTAGTGCGGCGAATTTGCATTGCAAATTGATAAATGAGCAAAAAAAATAAATAGATAAATAAAAAATGTAATCCTCGTGCAAAAATCCCATTTCTATTCAAATGAATCTGTTTCGTCCGCAAAAATTTGACAAACAACAGTAAGTGGTGATTCGATTCATAAGAATCACATTTTTTGAATTTCTTCACCAAAAAGATTTGTTCAATAGACGTTTCCTCTTACGTCATTACACCAGTAGTTGGCGACAAATGTCTTTTCCTGCGTTATTTTACACAAAAATCACTTTCAAACCAAGCAGCTTTCTGTGGTTCAGTGTGAGAAATCTGCATAACCGATTGGAAAATTAGTTAAATTTTTGTCCTTTCCATGCCAACACGTGAATTTTACTGGATTTTGTCAGCGTAAATATGCCTAACAAAGGTAAGTGATGAATCAACTCAAATCTTTGGAGTTTGTTCACCAAAAATATGTTCAGTAGCCCTTTCTCCTGTTATGCAGTCGGCGACAGATGACTCTTTTTCTGCATTATCTCACACAGAAATTACTTTCAAACCAAGGAGCTTTCTGTTGGTCAGTAAAGCAAATTTGGATTGCAAACTGAGAAATGAGAAATTTACAAATTGAAAAGTCCCATTTCTATTAAAATGAATGGATTTCAACAGTAAGTGATGATTCGACTTATAAGAATCAAATCTTTGTTCACCAAAAAGATTCATTCAGTAGTGCTTACTGCATGTTACTTTGCTGCACGAATAATTGGCAGTGTGTATGGAATACCCGTCTCTGCCACTGAATAAAAAATACAAAAGGAAATTGCACGTTTTATCTCACAATTCTCACTTTTTTCTAGCAATTGGAAGTTATAAAGTCACAATTCTGAGAAATAAAGTGAGAACTGCAAGATAAAATAGCAATTCTGACTTTTTTTTTTTATTTATATATATATATATATATATATACATACACTTGCAATTCTGAGAACATATCAGTAATTTTTCCCCCTCAAAATTGGATTTTATAACATGCAAATGCAAGTTTACATATCAAAATTGAGATGCAAACTTGAAGAGATGAAAAAAGTTTGCGAGTTTTTACTTTTTTTCTTGCAGTTGTGAGTTTATTATCTCACAATTCTGAGAAAAAAAGGTCAGAATTGCACATTTGTATCATGCAATTTGAAGAAAAAAGTTAAAATTCTTAGATAAAAAGTTGCAAAAAGTTGGCTTTTTTAAAATTTCTTATGTCTTTTTCTGTGTTAAGAGATGTTATTCACTTGTTGTTCTATATCGCTCCGAATAAGAATTTATTTTTTTCTGTTGAGCACAAAAGAAGATATTTTGAAGATTATTATAACACTTACTTGATGGTACCCATTGATTTCCATAGTATTTTTTTCATACTATGGAAGTCAATGGCTACCGTCAACATGAAAGCTGAGAGAATGATGACCAAATTTTTAGTCATTTTAGTGAAAATTAGAAATAAAATATGTACAATTTGACTTTCAATATAAATTTTATTGAAATTTTACTTTAATTTATTTAGTTTGGAACAAGGTTTGTGGACCTTTGATCTCAACCAATAGGAAAAAAAGTTGCCTTTTATGTCTACATGTATAAAAACGGAACAAAATTAGCTTAGTAATAAATCAATAATAATCATAATGAAGAATTTACGCTTAAAATATTTTCAAATGAGTGCTTTTTTAATCCTCCAATTTTCCTACCAGTACAAAACCTGCATAACATTACTAAGAACATTGCTTCATCAATTCATGTCGGTTCTCAAACCTGGCCTCATAATAGTTGATAGACAGCAGACTATATGATTTATAATAAAATAGAGTCATAAATAAATATATTTATAAAGATGGATCTGACATTCACAGATTTAGGTCATGATGTGGGCTGTGTTCAATCACACATCAAGATCATCATCTGGATCCTCCTCGTCAAAGTCATCGTTGGCATCGGGCTCGTACATGATCCTCCCTGTGCCAGGAGTCGGCCTCAGAAGAGCTGATTTTCTGTGAGGAAAAAACAAAACAAAACAGATTCAATTTCTCAGACATGAAAATCAGTTAAGCAAAAAGTAATTATTTTAAATCTTTTTATATAAAATCATTTTTTACAACCAGTGTTGATAATGTTAAATAAAACTAAAAGTACTAATAGTTTTCATTAATTGAAATAAAGTTAAATAAAATATAAATATTACATAAAATTAAATATTAATATTACAATAATGAGAAATGTTGCCCTGACAACTAACTGAAATAAAATACTGAAGGAAAAAAAAAAAAAAAAAAAAAAAAAAAAAAAAAAAAAAAAAAAAAAATCAACTAAAAATACTAAAATGATTTGAAATGTATTAAAGCAAACTAGAAATATAAAAAAGCTAAATGACTAAAACTTAAACTAAAATTTAAATGTTAAAATTAAAGCTAAACAAACATAAAAAAGCAAAAGCACATCAAAGACATAACAATGACAAAAGCACATGAAATTACAAAAACTAAAATTAAAATGAAAACAGAAAATAAAAAAATTAATATATAAAATGACAGTCAAATGTAAAAAAAAAATTAAAGCTAAATAAAAATACAAAATAGAAATATACAAAAGCATAAGCTAATAAAAAAGACAAAAATATGAATTTACAAAAACGTCAATTAAAATAAAAATGAAAACTGAAAACAAAAAAATATATATATAAAAAATTATTATATAAAAAACTAAAACTTCAACTAAAATGTAAACAAAATTAAAGCTAAATAGAAATATAAAAAGCAAAAGCTAATAAAAATGACAAAAGCACATGAAATTACAAAAAGTCAACAAATTAAAAAAACTGAAATATATTTTTTCTTCAGTTTAATTTGTTGACTTTTTGTAATTTATATTTCTTTTTAGCTTTAATTTATTTTAAATTTTAGTTCATATTATATTTTGTATATATAAAAATACTAATAAAAATGACAAAAGCACATAAAATTACTACAATTTCAACTACAAAAAAATGAAAACTAAAAAAAAAAAAGAAAAAAAAAATGAAGGGAATTCATTATATTAATAAAAACTTTAATAGTATTAAAATACTAAAACAATGTTTACAAGAACTGATGTATCTTACTTTTCTTGGCTAAAT
The DNA here is from genome assembly GCF_022985175.1 of Labeo rohita. Taxonomy (NCBI): domain Eukaryota; kingdom Metazoa; phylum Chordata; class Actinopteri; order Cypriniformes; family Cyprinidae; genus Labeo; species Labeo rohita. The sequence goes on from NC_066875.1 coordinate 5,507,077, forward strand.
ACAAACGGCAGAGCCACTTTCTCCTTTGCTTTTCTCTCCTCTTCAGACAGACGTAGATTAAAAGTCAAGTTTGATGTTGGATCAGCCTGATCAGACCACAATGAAAGACAAACCGTTACAATGCAAAACCACCAGCTAAAGGTGTCAAAAGTCAAAGCAGCTTTGCTCACCTCAGATACATCTTGCTCTTTCTGCACATGTCCAGGCTGACGTAGTTTGGCCTGTACTGAAAGGGTTGCGTCCTCGGACACACTGAAATACTCTTCCTATAAATCGATTTCACAGATAATCAGTTTTTAATCTCTTGTGTATTCAGACTAAAACCTCACATCTTACCTCTTGCATGACTTTGCCTGACTTTGTGCGTCTTGTGGTCTTCGCCACACCATGACGTTCATTGTTTGCAGGTGCTACAGAGATAACAGTACTGGCTAAGTGGCCCACAATACCCACGACACCTTGCTGGTGCAAGTCTGAATGCAGGAGACCGATGACAGTTTTAATAACTCCTCCTAGTGGTCAGTGGAAAAAACAAACAAGAGCATTATTTCTTAGATCGTACAAGCAAAGTATTTCTGGATGCAACATAGTTTGTGAAAGTGTTTCTGGGGCAAAAACCTTCACCTTTTCTGAGCTCCTGAAGTCTTTGACAGATGACAACAGGGTCATGATGTCTTAAAACCAATGAGAGAGAGTCAACAACGAGCACTGATGCTTTGGCATACTGTGTGTCTTTGATGAGCTGTGTTATGTGTTGAGAAGTGAACTGATCAACGGTGAAAGACGATGTGCATTTCCAGCCAAGAGGATCGGGAAAACCCTCATGGAAATGAAGCCTTTAAACACAAAAACAGATCAGATAAAGCATTTCAGTAGCAAAACATCAACTAGAGTTTTCTCAAATAGTGTGCAGTGACCCCAAAATAGGCTATAGGTCTGTCCTGATGGTAAATGCAATTAATAAAAAGTAACTACTAATACAGATTTATGTCAATGGCTGTGCATATTTTGGGATATATTATTCAGTAACTTATATTATTTATTATTTATAATTATTTATATTAAATATACTAAAGATTTTTTAATGTTTTTAAAGAAGTCTCTTCTGCTCACCAAGCCTGCATTTATTTAATCCAAAGTACAGCAAAAAAATATTTTTACCATTTAAAATAACTGATTTCTATTTGAATATATTTAAAAATGTAATTTATTTCTGTGATTTCAAAGCTGAATTTTTAGCATCATTACTCCAGTCACATGATCCTTCAGAAATTATTCTAATATTCTGATTTGCTGGTCAAAATACATTTTATTATTATTATTATTATTATGTTGAAAACAGCTGAGTAGATTTTTTTCAGGTTTCTTTGATAAATAGAAAGTGCAGAAGAACATCATAAAAATCTTTTGTAACATTATAAATGTATTTATCATCACTTTTGATTAATATAAAGTGTCCTTGCTAAATAAAAAGTATTAATTTCTATAATTTCTTGCCCAAAATAAAATAAAACAAAACAAAACAGAAAAATATACAGACTCCAGGCTTTTAATTGGTATAGTGTATAATGTTACAACAGCTTTTAATTTCGGATAAATGCTGATTTTTTTTTATCTTTCTATTCATCAAAGAAAAAAAATGTACTCAAGTGTACTGATAATAATAATAATAATAATATAATAATAATAAATCAATGTTTTTTGAACAGCAAAATGATTTCTGTAGGATCATGAGACACTGAACACTGGATTAATGATGCTGAAAATGTAGCTTTGATTGGAGGAATAAATTACATTTTAAAATATATTCAAATAAAAAACAGTTACTTTAAATAGTAAAAACATTTCTACATTTTACTGTACTTTGGATCAAATAAATGCAGACTTGTTGCGCAGAAGAGACTTCTTTCAAAAACATTAGAAAATCTTACTGGTAGTGTATATGAATAAACAGCAGGGGGAAAATAATGGTAAATGCAAATGATAAAAAGTAACTAACAATATTGTAAGAAAACGCTCAACTTTGTCACTTAATATTTAATCACATGATAATATGGCTAATATTAATAAAATATTAATATCAGTAAAACTGAATATGTTTGCTGGCAAATAATGGTAAATGCAAATAATAAAAAGTAACAATATTGTATATAGTTATGGTGGCAAAACAACCAGGCTTAACAACTTAGAAAAGTTTTTTTTTTTATGTATTTTTGTACTTAATTATGAAGTATATAGTTGTTTTTTTTTTTTTTTTTTTAATAAAGGCTGTGGATATGTTGGCACAAATTAAACTGTCACTTCATACTATGGCTAATATCAATACAATACTAATATTCATAAAATATAATACTTAAGCTGTTGTCATGCACTTACCAAAAGTTATGTTAATAAACATCAATGAAAAAATAATGATAAATGCAAATAATAAAAAGTAACTACTAATACTGTACACAACTAAGGTAGAAAAATAACCAACAGGCTTGTTGTGAATATAATATAATATAATATAATATAATATAATATAATATAATATAAATCACTAAATACGTGTTATTATTTTGCAGGATATATTTTTACAATATATATTTTTTATTATTTGAAAATGTATAGTAAATAAATTAAGAAATTATAGTAAAACAAACTGTTTACTTATGCACAACAAACTGTTTTGTTGTGGTGTTGTGATACCACTTGATGTCCAATGTAAAATTTGAGTCCTGAAGCAAAACCAGTTGGAAACCACTGCACTATAATAAACATTTTGAATTATGTACATCCTAAATTACACACTGTCAGCATAATCTGTCATATATATGACGTCATGAGCTTTTCACCACTGTTTGCATGAAAGCACGTCTCAAGCCACAAAAAATAATAAATAAATACATGTAACTCACTTTTGCACACAGCTACTGTCCAAACCAGCACACACTTGTGTTTCAGGACTCTCAAATCCCAGCACATGTACGTCTTCGCCCCTTTAAAAGATTAAAACATAAAATCAAACATTACACAAAGTGTAACAACATAATGAAAGCCAATTAAAACAATAATACAGACGAACAGAAACTTGCCTCTTCAATGCAGCATTAATAAAACACTTGAGGATTCCCCGCCCGCTGCAACTCACAGTATCTGAAAACACCGACACATGTAATGAACACATTCACCGCTGTAGAAAGGTTTAGATGGGTTAAGAGCGTTGATGACTTGAAATGATGTTACCTTGAATGAGTATGAATCCTCCAGCTTCCGTTCCCTGCAGCACATCCAGCAGCATGACTCAAACGCTCATCTCAACACTATGAGCTAACAGCTAAACAAGTCTAGCTTTAACAAGTCTAACGTGTTTGGCTAAATAATGACCGGTTTATTATAACATCATCGGACTATTGATTAAACATGATAATACATGACAGATCCAAAATGCCTGGTTATATACAAGACAGAATATATTTGACGATCAACACGAGTTTGATTACAGCGAATACTCAATTTCCCAAAAGCACTGCGGCCAATCAAACTGCAGTTTTTCTTCTTCTTCGTTTGACATGAATGGCTGTTTGCAAATTTGAGTGATGCATCACCGCCACCTATTGTACTGTAGTATGAACAGGTATTATATTATATTATATTATATTATATTATATTATATTATATTATATTATATTATATTATATTATATCAGTTTTCATTTTAATTTTCGTTTACGTTTTTCACCTATTTATATTTTATTTTATGTTATTTCAGCTTTATTTTATGTAACGGAAATGTTTAATCAGTCAACACTATATTATGTTAATTATATTATATTATATTATATTATATTATATTATATTATATTATATCAGTTTTCACTGTAAATTTTCGTTTACGTTTTTCACCTATTCATATTTTATTTTACATTATTTCAGCTTTATTTTATATAACAGAAATGTTTAATCAGTCAGCACTCTATATTATATTATATTATATTAGTTTTAATTTTAATTTTTGTTTAAGTTTTTCATCTATTTATATTTTATTTTATGTTATTTCAGCTGTATTTTATGTAATGGAAATGTGTAATCAGTCAACACTATATTATATTAATTGTATTATATTATATTATATTATATTATATTATATCAGTTTTCATTTTAATTTTCGTTTACGTTTTTCACCTATTTATATTTTATTTTATGTTATTTCAGCTTTATTTTCAGTAATGGAAATGTTTAATCAGTCAACACTATATTATTTATATTATATTATATTATATTATATCAGTTTTCATTGTAAATTTTCGTTTAAGTTTTTCACCTATTCATATTTTATTTTACATTATTTCAGCTTTATTTTATATAACAGAAATGTTTAATCAGTCAGCACTCTATATTATATTATATTATATTAGTTTTAATTTTAATTTTAATTTTTGTTTAAGTTTTTCATCTATTTATATTTTATTTTATGTTATTTCAGCTGTATTTTATGTAATGGAAATGTGTAATCAGTCAACACTATATTATATTAATTATATTATATTATATTATATTATATTATATTATATTATATTATATTATATCAGTTTTCATTTTAATTTTCGTTTACGTTTTTCACCTATTTATATTTTATTTTATGTTACTTCAGCTTTATTTTATGTAATGGAAATGTTTAATCAGTCAACACTATATTATATTAATAATATTATATGATATTATATGATATTATATTATATTATATCAGTTTTCATTTTAATTTTCGTTACGTTTTTCACCTATTTATATTTTATTTTACGTTATTTCAGCTTTATTTTATGTAACAGAAATGTATAATCAGTCAACACTCTTTTTTTACAAAAAATAAATAATAAAAAATAGATTTAGGGAAATAAACGGTACATCAGTACAGTATTATAGTGAATACAAAAACAGTAGAAAAAAGGTAATGATGTAATGTAACAGAAACAAATCATTTTTCACTTTAAATAGGATCTTTACAAACAAAAATATATAGATGCTGTTTTAACATTTTAGTATTTGAGAGCCTGTGGCATCTAAGAGACCAAAAAACCCTTACTTAACACATTTGACCTCTTAACCATGATTATGATCAGTCTTGTTGTTTTTAGCCTTTAAGTCTGAACATCTCAGTGTAGTGCAAGGATATTTTTATCTCAAAGGCAGTAAAGCCATTTAATTGTGTGGCTCCTCAAGGCCCAATATAGTGACTGCTCAACATTGCCCTCTATCGATATCACACAGAACATGGGAGGAGAAAACAAGAATGTAGTGAAATCATCTAAAATGAACTCCTGTTCAATGAATTTTGAAAAAGTAAATGAATTAACACGACTGATTTCCATATAAAATATTTAAAATATAACACAATGTATTAACTTATGTTACATAATATATTATACATAAAATATATTTTATAAAACCAAGTAAAATAGTAAATAAGCCATAAGCTGTTCCTAAAAAATTAAAAGTTTCCAAAAATATTTGTGCTGAAACGAACGCGCCGCGGATCAACTCCTCCACGACGTCATCAGCGCGCGCCGCTGGGCTTGAGTCTGCTGGCCTCTGGAATGGGCAGATATCACCAGCCCATATTTAACCGTTGATTTATTGCACGAACTCCACCGAGAGTCTGTATTTTTGCACGTCGTCTACACGATGCTATGCGGAGGTGAGTGTTTTTGCCGCGGGCCGGTTGCGTGCGGGTGGAGAAGCGGCTGTTTGAGTATGTGGGAAGAGCGATTAGCCCGTTAGCGGCGGTCCAGTGTAAATCCCAGCCTCTCATTTACTCCTGCTTTAGTTTCAAACACGCTTCGACTGACGAAATTAGGTTTAACGGGGTGAAACGAACGCACCAAACTTTTTTATACAAACGAATGACTATATTTGGCGTGTGAAATGTCTGGCTAGTCAGGGTTAAAGTGTTTAATAGCAGCTGGCTAACGCTTGAGTCTTGATGAAAACATCAGTACTTGTGCCACGATTCACTTCAGCGGGATGTCATTACTCCAACTGATTGCTGACAACCAAAACACGTAAAGGTGCTTTATTGTGTTTTTAAGTATGTCTCATTAGTGCTTTTTAATGTTTTTCGCTTTTCTGATAGTGTTTGATAGTGTGAGGGTAAGGGCGAAGTTTCCGTTTCATAGAAACTTTTCCTTTTTGCAAGTTATTCAGTGACTTCTGTTTGATTTACAAAACTGGTTATTTAAAAGAGAGTTTGCTATATTTAGAAATTGGCAAATGCGTTTTTATCCCTCTGACATGTAGCATCAAATTTAGCTACGAGGCAATAATTGCACCTTAAATTGATTTTGTGGTATTTCATTACCTTTTATGGGGCAATATTCTGTCTAATCATATCAGAACTACGTCTGCCGTGTGTTTATGTCAGATATGTTAAATCAAAGCTGGCTTTGAAATACACCACATTATATGTGCTTAGATTAAAATATACCATCTTTGAAATAACACACAAAAATGCAAATTCACTATTTGCAATTATATATGGCGTTTTTGGACTGCAGTATATGGAAACTAGTGTCTTTCTTTAAGAGAATGTTGACAGAAATGGCTTGGGCTTCTTTTATTTCTGCACTTGAATGTGCATTTTCTTTCTCTTTATTGAATCTACCGTGTATGAATCATAAAAGCATCATGGGCGCAATACTGTTAGTCTGGACGAAATGTATTTTGAGCGCTTTATCTTTTCGGCCTAATTCTGTTAACTGTTATGGCTGTTGCTGCGCTTGGTATTTATTGTTTTGGGGAGAGATGCATGATTAAATAATATTATTTTCTATAATACAGTCATAGTATATTAGAACTGATTTAATTTTTAGGCTATGATGTCAACGTTAGGGATTAAAATAAAATTTGGGATTAAAAGTAAAATATGATAGAAATTCAAAATTTTTGTATGATTATCTGAAAACAGAATTCCCTTTAACAGTAAGAAATAATAATGTCTGACATGATTTTATTGTGTAGTTTATCTTGTTTTCTAGTATTGATGTATTTAGGCCAAACTGGAAGGAAGGTTTGTGGATTTCTTGGTAATTTCCGATGGGTTTTTAGAAGTGACTTTTGATTTGATGAGTGAAAAAAGGCCTGTGGTTAACGTTACTCAAAGACTTCCACATTTTGCTCTGTAATAAAAATGGCACACAGTCATACCTTTAAAAAATATGTTGTCAGTGTTTTTTTCAAATGACAAGTTTGACATTTTTACCATCTTCATAAAATTGCAATGTTGGATTTTTAACATGACTTTTCTCATTTTAATTGTAGTTTGTTATTTGTATCTTTTGGCATTGTTAATTTGTGTGTGTGTTTTAATATTGCTATTTAACTGTAATTTATATTTTTCAGTTTCTAACACAGAGATTTTTAAACTAATGATTATCTGTGTGCAGGTAACATAGAGGAAGATTACCCAGTGTTCATTGTTACCATATACTACCAACATTGCCATACAAAGTTAGTTGAAAATTGACAAATTGTCCTTTAAAAATGTGATATGCAAACTAAATTGCTATTGCTAAATCGCTATTAATAAATATCTGGAAAGTATAGAAAATGTGCAATATTTGTTTGACAAGGCCGTTTGCTGAGTTAGCCTTTCAAAATTAAGAAATGCAATCTGAATGGCTATATACACTAGCAGTCAAAAGTTTTTGAACAGTAAGATTTTTAATGTTTTTTTAAAAGAATTCTCTTCTGCTCACCAAGCCTGCATTTATTTGATCCAAAGTACAGCAAAAGCAGTAACATTTTGAAATATTTGTACTATTTAAAATAAGTGCTTTCTATTTGAATATGTTTTAAAATGTAATTTATTTCTGTGATTTCAAAGCTGAATTTTTAGCGTCATTACGTATTCACAGGATCCTTCAGAAATCATTCTAATATTCTGCTAAAAAAACTTTTTTTACTATTATTATGTTGAAAACAGTTGAGTAGATTTTTTTTTTTGTTTTTTTAGAAGTTTCTTTGATGAATAGAACGTTCAGAAACAGCATTTATTGAAACAGAAATCTTTTGAGTGGTATAGTGTATAATGTTACAAAAGTTTTTTTTTTTCAGATGAATGCTTATCTTTGGATCTTTCTATTCATTGAAGAATCCTGCAAAATTTACTCAACTGTTGTAAATATTGATGATAGTAATAAGAAAAGGTTTCTTGAGCAAAATTTAACATATTAGAACAATTTCTGAAGGATCATGTGACACTGAAGACTGGAGTAATAATGCTGAACATTCAGCTTTGATCACAGGAATAAATTACATAATATATTCAAATAGAAAACAGCTATTTTAAATAGTAAAAATATTTCAAAATTGTACTATTTTTGCTGTACTTTGGATCAAATAAATGCCGGCTTGGTGAGCAGAAACATTAAAAATCTTACTGTTCTAAAACTTTTGACTGGTAGTATAACATTTATAATTCATTAAAAGAAATGTCGTTTTTAACATGATTTCTTTTTGCATTTAGGTAAGGTGATGGAAGAGGCCAGCGGGAGGGTTTCAGAGCTGATTCCAGTGGTGCTATTTCCGCGGCTGCCAGGCTTTGCCCCATCCTCTGTTCAGTAACAGCGCCCATTCTCATCCCAAAACACCATGAAGCCAGTCCACGAGCGCAACCAGGAGTGCCTCCCTCCTAAGAAGCGGGACCTCCCTGTTAACAACAACAACAACACCTCTACCAACAACAACAACAGCAGTAGCATCAGCGGCGGAGCGGGAGGCAGCGGCATTGGCAGTACAGGAGGAGGAGGTGAGGATGCCCCGTCTTCACAAAGCTCTGGAGCGAGCGGAGAAGGTAGTGGCGAGTGGGTGCGAGCCCAGCCGAGTGTGCATTACGGCGTGGAGGGTGCCGAGGGTCTCGTTGGGCTTCCCGTGGATCAGTATAGCATGCTTTATAAAGTAGCTCTGCCCGCTGGCACCTACTCACCTACCAGTCTGCATCCTGTTCTTAGCCACATTTCACCTGCCTACACTGTTCCCTCCCCGGTGTTACAGCACACGAGTGTTCCCTACCCTTCGCTTGGCTTCGCCCAGATCCCTCACTCCTCCTTGCAGTTTGTTAGCTCTCCGTACGGGGCTGCGGTTCCCTACGCCGTGCCTCCGGGATTCGTTCCCAGCCCTTTGATACCACCTCAGTCTGCTATTTCCCAACCGCACCCCGTTTCCCACCTGGTTCCGTATCCATCAGTCATTCAGGAAGGAGTTGCCTCACCGCAGCAGCAGGTCTCGACCCATGCGTACACCAAAATGGGAGTTCCTCTAGTGCTCCCTTCTGAACAAACAGCGACGCAAGCGCAGCTTGGGACTGTAGGGATGCTGCCTGCCGGCGAGCTCAGCCCGAGAGCTCTGTACTACCACCCCGCCGTCAGGGGCGTGCAACCGCAAAGAGACCTGCACAGCAGCTCCATGGAGCAGGAGAGAGAGGTGAATGGAGGGGACAGAGAGCATGGAGGCAGGGAGAGCCATCAAGATGTAGTTTATTCGACTAGAAGCACACGGCTGCTGCAGGCCGCTGCGCCCGAGCCCCAGCAAGACAAGAGCTTGAAAAGCCGCAGGCTGGAGGGCAGAATGTCGCCAGGACAGAGCAGCACACCGGACACTGATCTCGAGGTGAGGGAAGGATTGTTTGCTTAAAAAGTGCCTACTAACTATTTGAAAAGGGGAAGTGATTTCAGAGGAAGAGCAAGTTATTACAGTATCACCAGGAAAGTAAATAGGGTGATGTTTTGATTTCATGTTGACTTGATTTGCCACATCGCAGGACTGTTGAATGTAATGCAGAAAAGCTGAAAAGTGGTGGGGAAAACTGGAATTCAAACACTTGCAGTTGAAGTCAAAAGTTTACATACACCTTGAAGAATCTGCAAAATGTCAATTATTTTCCCAAAATAGGAGGGATCATACAAAATGCATGTTATTTTTTTCATTTAGTACTGACCTGAATAAGATTTTTCACATAAAAGATGTTTACATATAGTCCACAAGAGAAAATAATGACACATACACTTACATACTATGTTGTTACCTGAGTGATCCATAGCTGTTTTTTGTTTAGTGGTAGTTGTTTATGAGTACTGAACAGTTAAACTGCCTGCTGTTCTTCAGAAAAATCCTTCAGGCCCCACAAATTCTTTGGTTTTTCTGCATTTGTGTATTTGAACCCTTTCCAGCAATGACTATATGATTTAGAGATCCACATTTTGGCACTAAGGACAACTGAGGGATGCTCATATGCAACTATTACAGAAGGTTTAAACTATCACTGATTCTACAGAAGAAAAAAAAAGATGCATTAAGAGCCAGTTTGAAGATCAGGGTAAATTGAACTTGTTTTGTCTTCTGGGATATTCTGTAGCCTCTGAAGGGCATTACCAAATGGGAAAAAAAAAAAAAAAATTACACATTTCCATTCTGTTCAAAAGTTTCACCCCCGGCTCTTAATGCATCTTTTTTTTTTTTTTTTTTTTTTTTTTTCTTTTGGCGCATTATTGAGCATTTGAACCTTCTGTAATAGTTGCATATGAGTTCCTCTGTTATCCTCAGTGTGAAAGAAAATCTCAAAATCATTGTTGTCATTGTTGGAAAGGGTGCAAATACACAAATACACACCTGAAGGATTTTTCTGAAGAACAGCAGGCAGTTTAACTGTTCAGGACAAACAAAAAAAACAGCTGTGGATCATTCAGGTAACAATCAAGCGTATGTGAACTTTTGAACCAGGTCATTTTTCTAAATTCAACTAGTGTTTTTCTTGTGAAGTATATTTAAATATCTTTTATGTGATATATCTTATTCAGGTCAGTACTACATAAAAATTAACATGCATTTTGTATAATCATTCTTATTTTAGTAAAACAATTAATATTTTGTATTTTTTGAGAGGTGTATATAAACTTTTGACTTGAACTCTAAATGTACAGCAGTGAAAATGTTTATCTTTAACATTTTTTTTGTAATATTATTAACAATTATGCATTTTCTGCATAAATATGACCTATACTAAGATCAAATCTTTGTGTAGTTAAGACATAGATAGAGAGAACCCAAATAAATAATAAAACATTTTAAATGTTTTATATTGTAATTTTTAAGTGATATATGAATGAATGTATTTGCTGGGGTGAATGGAAAATTTTCTAAATTCGATTTTGAATCTCAATTTTCGTCAGGTGTGGTTTCAGAATTTGGATCCGACCATACCAGTGTCATTTTTGTACTATATACTGTTATGGTATATAAAAATGAATTGGCTTTCATTTTTATGTCATATTTTTGTTAGTTTTCACATTTTTATTTCTAATTTAACATTTCATTAAATTTATTTCAGCTTTAGTTTTAATAAGTTTAATTTTTCAACTTAAAGATGATTAATTTAAATCACTGACGTTTTACTTAACAACACTGCACTGTACATATCATTTTAAAATGTTTTTGATGCATCTATTGCAATTACCCAGATATCAATATTTGGATTGAAGTTGGATTTTTTTTTTTTTTTTTTTTTTTTAATTGAGATAACCATCATCTACATCCTGAACAATGTTATACATCAGTCCAATCAGGAAGCTTAACTAGCTTAACTCTCAGTAGCTTTACATTGTCAGATTTTCCACAAACGTATTTAATGTTACCTTTTTTTTTTGTTTAGATTAGACTTGTGACTATTGTGAATGTCTCCTACTTCATCACTACTTAATGCATTTTCAGAGTTTTGCCTTTTTTTGGAGGCAATTCTTGTAACTCAGCACCAGTTACACCACTTCCTTCCTTTATTAGCTGTTTTTTGGGTGTGTTGAGGATTGAGTAACCCAGGCTACCACTTCTTAGAAACAACAGAGATTGTTTTTTGATTTATAGTTGAATCTGCTATGAAGCCAGACTCATCATCTACTTGTCATTTTCCAGCTTGCGGTGCTTTCTAAAAAGCAATTTCCATCCAAATACTAAAACTTAATTTGGTTCTTTTTCAGGTCCAGCAGGTGGTCGGACGACTTGCCTCTCCTGTCCATGGCACGAGTCGCAAAGAAGCAGGACATGTCCCTCTGAACCTGTCTCAAAGCTCTCAGAGGGTTCGAGAGACTCAGGGCGAAGTCAGAACATCTTATGCATCAAATCCTGCTGAATCTAGAGCACATCAGCAGCAGATCGTTCAACAAGGCCATGCTGTCATCTTGGCCAATGGGCAGCCTGTTCTCGTGCCCCTGGATTACCATCACCACCAACAGCAGTCGCAGCAGCAGCAACAGCAGCAGCATTTCCAACCCAACGACGTGGCCTCAGCAGCAATTTCTGCTTCTCCCGCTACGTATACAAAAGCCATGGATGCATCAGCGTGTCTCCCGGAGCGGGCGGTGGCGGATCCGCCTCCCCAACAGGGGCAGCAGCCCTCCCAGCAGCTTCCAGCTCCCGGTAGTTTCCCACAGGCTCCATCACACTTCATGAAAGGCGCCATCATCCAACTGGCTACCGGAGAGCTGAAACGTGTGGAAGATCTGCAGACTCAGGACTTCGTGCGGAGCGCAGAAATGAGCGGCGGGCTGAAGATCGACTCGAGCATGGTAGTGGACATCCGCGCTAGTCAACAGCGGCCCGGCCTAGTGGCGTTGCATTTCAACGTAGGGGAGCAGCAGAGCAAAGTGACTATAGATGTTCCCCCCGAACATCCGTTTTTCGTTTTTGGACAGGGCTGGTCGTCTTGTAGCCCTGAGCGGACTGCCCAACTGTACGGACTCACCTGCCACCACTTGCAAGTGGGCGACGTCTGCGTGTCTGTGACGCTCCAGCAGCAAGCTGCTTCGCAGCAGAAACCGCCACAGCAAGTTCAAACCCGGACTCCCACCAAAGTCAACTCCACGTCAGGAGCCCCGCCTCAGCCCATGGGCCCCCCAGCGCCCCAGCACACCCCTCGGCCGCAAAGCCAATTAAAAATGGAGCGTATCCACAGAGAGAGGGACCGGGACAAGGACGAGCCCGTGCAGATCGGGGGTTCGATTTCGAGACCGAACAGGACTTCAGCAGAGCACACTCGGAGCCAGAGCAACTACTATTTGCACACTGATAGTCACGCTCCACCGGTAAGCGGAGTCGTAGGGGCGTCCCAGAGGCGCTGGTCTGCCCCTGGCTTCCAAAGATACAACATCAAGAATGAGGAGGGAAGTTTAGCATCAGCTGCCGCCTCTGGCTCCTCTCGGCCTTCGTTTATCCCTCAGGAGGTCAAGCTGTCGATCGAGGGCCGCTCAAACGCCGGGAAGTAGCAGACAAAAGAGATTGTCCATGGGAGCGAAGTGTCAGAGGGAGCGTGGTAGGAGGGAGAGAGAATGTAGCCTCAGAATGTTTGAGATTTTGCACATATTGGAAGATTCCCCCCGCCGCCCCCTTCTCTTCGGTTCTGGTCTCGAGCAGAGGACTTTTGTGCCAGGTCATAGTCAGCGTTCGCAATGATCTGCATGGGCAGCTTTATCCGGTAAATCACGTACCAAAGCCTGCGTCGTCTGCGTGTTCCTGTGGGTGAACTATCATGTCTGGCAGTGATGACTCGAGTAGATGTTTGTTTCAGAAAGGCCAGGGATAAGAATGGGATACAGCCATAGAGTCTTGACAAGCCTTTACAGTAATAATAAGTATATATTTTAAAGAAAGACAAAAGAGGATTGCTCAACAACTTTTTGTTTCCCCCTAAAATACAGGCTCTTTCTCTCTAAACGTTGCGCCGTCAGGCTTTTAAAACTTGGACTTTTTAATGCGTCTCTCTCTACAGGTGTTTGTCCTCACTTTCCTACACTCTCCTCCTCTCCCTGCCTCTTCTCAGGGTGCTTCTGCTGAGGAATCCCAGTTTGAGAATCAATCAATTGATCCAACAATCTTTCTACAATCAGGAACTATTTCCAGATGAAGTCTAGCACACGTCGTAACAGTTGCATTAACAACTCCTCAGATGTTATTAGTTCTGAATCTGCATTCCAGTCGTGGTGGAGTTATCATTGCCCAGTAAGGCCGTCTCTAAATAGTACCTCATGGTTGGAAGCATCCTTCAGTCTGTCGATTAACTTCTTTTGTTTTTAATCCTACATTGTTGTGCCCTTTTCCTGGAGACAACATGTGGTGTCAGCCAAAATCAGCCCTGCTTGCGAAGCTGAGACCAAATGCAGAACAGGTTCTAGCTGTTTGCGAACAGCCTGTTCCTGTGGAAACGGATTATTGCTCTGAAGCATGCAGGTTTAAATGAAGTCGTCCCGTGGAAGCGTTTAGCACATGCAAGTGTAGAGTCACTGCTGTCGGGTGTGGACTGACCGTGCTCAGTTATCAAAATCAAAGCAATAGTTGTGTCAGAACACATTTTCTTGTTTCTTTTTTGTTTTAAATCCCGTACAAGATTACTCCTTGTATTTGAATTGTTCAGTGTGCAGCAGTTTCTTTTTTTTTTTATCCTGCACTTCTCTTGATTTCTAAGGTGATGCAGTTTTACTTATGATAATCCTCATTCTAACAGTTGCTACAGGTTCATTCAAAGCATGCGATTACCTCTAAAACAACACCTTCTTTTTGACCAGTAGTGTCTTTAGAGATGACTAATATGAAGTCACACCTCAAAATGGGGCTTTTCTAAAACACTGATGTTTAGGATCGGATTTATTCTTATTAGAAAAGCTCTGGCCCCTTACATTGTGTCCTAACCAGGTATAATATAAGCGATAAAAGTCATGCTTGAGTTGCGGTGTGTCACATCTGCAAAAAGCACTAAGCAACAGACGCTCTCTTTCACATGTTGTTTTTTTTTTTTTTGTGGTATTGCAACGCAGCAAGTTTGCGTTCAGTTTTTTAATGGACAGATTCACTGGAAACTTGTCACGTCATACCTGGTTAGGATCAGTGTTGAACCGAAAACGTATGTCGAAACAGCTCTTCTCTGGAAAGAGCGTCATTAATACAGTTTCTAATCTGTGCTGAGGTTTCTTCTTTGGTTTCTGGTGAACTCTTGTACAGTATTGTGTTCTGTCTCTCTTTTTGGCAATATTACCCATGTGTGATTTCTATTTTCTTTTTTTTTTTTTTTGTACTTGTACTGCAGGTCTTGTATTGCACAGATAAGTTCACAGTTGATTCACGCTGACTCTTTAATGGGAATCAGATATGTTTTATTGTTTATTTTTTCTTTTAATAATGAAGGGAAAATGTTTGTGTTGTTTTGAAGTATTCAGTTTTGTTGGTGGTTTTTGGCTCACGAGAAACTGACAGGCAAGGTTGACACTGTTTACACATTAGCCAAGAGAAAATGCTGCAGTTTGACTTTTCGTAGTTACTGAACATTTTCAGATGGATGAAATCGTGACTTAAGTGCAATTAGACCAAATATTATAAACATTAGGAAGCTCATTTTTTTATTTCAAAACAGCATTCCAGAAAGAGTCTGACATTCCCACTTTTTGTTGGCTTTTCGTTGTTGCTTATCTTTTTCCCTCTCGATATTTTGATGCCACTTACTGTTGTCAAATGCAAATATTAATTTCCATTTCGGCCTAGTTATTTCATGATATTTCTCTGCGTTGTTGGCTCTTGGCATTGCTGGGCTGCCTATGTTTAGACCAGGATTTAATTGAACTGTTTAGGCTCATACTATCACTCAAGGCTTTAAGAGAAGAGTTTGTTTTTTTTTCTTTTAGGTAAGAAGTAATATATATTTTTTTATATAAATGTAGCGCTAGCATTCAACCGGTTAGATTTCGACTTCCTCCAAACTGCACCAACCTCAACGATACCACATGTCTGTGAAGTTCATAACCGCTTGTTCCAGTCCTGGTATAAACCCACATGGTTTTTAGTTTTTTTTTAAACTAAATGAAGAAGTGGCAATGTGCGTATCGGGTATAACAGTATTTGGTTTTGATCACCCTACAGTGGTTCAAATCCATTTGTTGTTTGTATTTATGAAGCATTTCACAAGCATCATCTGTTGTATTTCATCTGTTAGTATTTTGTTTGAAGACATCCTGTTCCTTCTTAAAAGGAGTCCCACTTTCACGCTATTTATAATCTGGTCTCAAATCTAGTTCATGTTATTTCTTCCTTCCTCTGTCCCCTTTGTCCCAGAACGTATCGTGGCACTTTGGACCCCTTTAAGTTCACAGAGGACACTTCATTATAATTTATACTTCTTTTCAACCTGATGTGAACTCTCCAAAAGGGCCACAACTGTCATCTACCAAAAACTGAAATCTTTCCAATGGCTTAAACCAGCCTGATTTGGTCTTGTGGTCTCAATCCAGCTCCAGCTGGTTTAGGTTATTACATTGTTCCTTCACAGACAGAAAAAAAAATCATACTAAATTAAGACCTCTTTCATTATTTTAAGTATTAGATTTGATATGAAGCAATACTTGACTCGAAATAGCAGAAATGATACAGCTTTAGCATGAGCTATGCAGTAGAGACTCAGTCAGCACCCTAATGCAGTTTCAATACTCTCACCAGTTAGTCTGTGGTCTGTTCACAGAAGTCAGTTACAGGTTCAATATCGTTGCGTGTTCTGTGTGTTTCTAGTAACCCACAGGCTCTGTGACCTTTATGGTAGCGGTTAGTTATCTCACTACCACGTCACGTATCCTGAAGCTTATCTGGTGTCGCTTATTTGGTGCTGTTTGTTGTTTTTTTTCTTATTTGTCAGCAATGGTGCACTGTTCTTGGTCTTCTCAAATGCACTGCCTTACCAGCCGTCTCTTGGCGAGATGCAATCTCCAATCTGCAAGCTTCGTGGCGGAGATGGACTGAGTACGCTTTCATTAAGAACTGAGCTACTATCCTGTGCACTGTAAACAAGGAAAGTTGACGCTATGTTTGTGCCTTCCCAATGTCTTAACTTTACTCTGGTCTGTCTTATTAAGCTTTGTTCACTGGGAGATTTGCAAGTCTCCGGATTGCTCTTACTGTCATCACATCATGTATCTCACAGGCTTGAAAACCCTACTGTGCTGTTGAGGGCCATCTAAACATCAATCAGTCATGACATCCTAAGTACTAGAATTAGAGAAATTATAGTAGAAGATTTGTGATGAAGTGCTACGGTGATTGCTTATTTTTGAAGGCCACCCTGAAGGTTTGCATCTCCCTGATTCGCACGGCAAAAAGCCAATAGGAGTTTTCAGTTGGGCTTTTGGATTATAGCAGAAAATAAGTTCTGTGACCAGCAAACGTTTAGGAATCTTGCACGTTTGGTTCATCATAAGCTTTACAAATGAAGCTTAATGCAAAATGCAAAACAGGTTATAAATTAAATGGAAAAATCTGTATTTGTTAGCATCTGCCTTTTTCAAGACAAGTAAAAGCTTAAAAAAAACAGGTTAGTGATGTATTTTATATATAATATTTAGCAAGCTTGTAACCAGTTAAATCATTGATTTTTTTTTTTTTTTTAAATTTGCATTTTGGCAGTTCCAGGTAATTTACCATAGAAATATGATCTTTATGAATTTCTATAGCATTTATAGCACCACCTGTGTTCCAATATCCGTGAAAGTTTGCATGCTTGTTAAGAATTTAAGAGTTTCGTAAAGTTTTCATTTAGGATTTATAGACTTGGGTATATTTGGCCACGCCTCTTCATGAAATGACTCTGTTATAGTAAAACTCAACATTTTTTGGTAATTATTGAAATAGAGAGTCCAGAGAATTGTGCTGCAATGGTTTTACAGAGGTTGAGCGAATAACCTACGACTAGTTTGCAAAAGTAGGATTTTTAACATAATTGAGAATATTCAGTGAACAGATTGACAGCAGTGGTTCTTGAGGCAAAGTTGCTGAGTATGAGGAGATCTGTCAATATTAATATGAATATTGTGTGGGCATTTGAAACACCCTGTGATTACATTAGTAAACTCATTAGTGCCAACTAGTGGGCGATTTCTTTCAAAATTCTTACAGACCTTTAGGACCATGGGTCGAACATGGCCATCTAATTGTCTAAATGACCATCTAATTGTCTAATAGGTGCTCAATTTATTGGCTGATGGCGGCCCTTGTGGCACTTTGGACAAAGACACTGCATACCATTTCGATTAGACTAATGGTTGCATAATTATAGCCACTTTTACGAGTATTTTTCCCCCTCTTACAGCGCCACCAAGTGGCCAAGCTTGGCATTTTTTTTTATTTGACCAAAAATTGAACTCTTACATATGTGTACTGAGTTTGGCGAAGATATCTCATTCTGTTCAAAAGTTATAGCCGTTTTAGTAAAAGTGGTTCTGCCCGTTTTGAACGTTTTGACGAGTCAAAAGTTGTTTTTTTTTTTTTTTTTTTTGATAATTATTGATTATTCACTCTCAAGAGAATCTTCCTGCACTGTTTTGGTTCCGATCTGGTGAAAAACCTAGGACTAGTTTGCAAAAATAAGTTTTTTTTCGAAAAAATTAAATTTCGCAAATTTCACAGGATGATGGTCGTCGGGCATGAGCCATAGACTCCAAGGACATAAAACACATGGTTTACGAGTCATGAGCGATTTTGTATTTTTTTTGTCGCTGTAGCGACCTCTGTCCGGCCAATTGAGTACAACCATCCTTCCAAGATTCAAGTCTCTACAATATATGGTTGGGTCTGCCCAATCAGTTTTACGTGGAGATTGCTGATCCTTGGTCATTCTAGTAATTACAGTCTGATTGGCATCCGTTAACCTCGTCTAATAGGCGCTCAAACTTTATTGGCTGATGGCGGCCAAGTTTTTCGAGATCCACGAATGTCCTCATAGACCCTTGTGTCACTTTAGACGAAGACACTGCATACCAATTTTCAAGTCGATTAGACTAATGGTTGCATGGTTATAGCTGTCTTTATGCTTTTTTCGTTCTTATAGCGCCACCAAGTGGCCAAGCTTGGCAGTTTTTTTTATTTGACCAAAGATTGAGCTCTTACATATGTGTACTGAGTTTGGCGAAGATATCTCATTCCGTTCAAAATTAGTGCCGTTGTACTTTTGGCGTCCCTTTGCAAAAGAGTCAAAGTTTGACTTTAGTTTTAGAATATTGATATTCACTTTCCAAAGAATCTACCTGCACTGGTTTGGTTCTGATTAGGCGAAAAACCTAGGACTAGTTCGCAAAAAATCTGAGGCATGTGTTTTAAACCATGGATTCCAACGACATAAGACACGTGAGCCTGCAACTAACGATTTAGGAGCTATGAGCGATTTCGTAATTTTGGTCACTGTAGCGCCCCCGTTAGGCCAATTGAGTACTACCATCCCTTCAAGTTTGAAGTCTTTACAACTTATAGATTGCTCTGCCCAATCAGTTTTACGTGGAGATTGCTGATCCTTGGCCATTCTAACAGTTACAATAGGGTTTCATTGCTACGCAACTTCAGGGTGATGCAACTGAAAGTGCTACTTTGCCTTTTTAGTTTTTGGCCTACAAAATTACGTCGCCCTTGCAGCACTCTGAAATTTGGTTAATGACGTAAGATCAGTGTGTAATGTGTCAAATGTGACTCTCAAGCTGTGATTTTTATCATTCAGGGTCAGTTTGAAGTTGTATCTTCAATGGTAGCAGCACAGAAGGGTTAAGCACAAGTTACATTCCTATAGATAGTGCACGTCTGTGTTTTCTTCCCTTTACGGATGTGTGAAAATTAATCAAATCATGTCCTTACCTCACCTTTGCATATATGTCAAGTACAGCATCCCTTTGAAAGCATTTCATCTCCTTGTAATGATTAGGGCATCTACACACTAGATAAATGAAAGTTTTCATAGTTAGAAAGCAGTTCGAGTTGGAAAGAGTCGGATATGTGGAAATAAACTGGGAATTTATTTTACAAAGTACTTCCAAAAGCACAACCACAATGAGCGTGTTGCGGTTTAGATTCAAGACACTTACATTTTCCTCTTTCAGTGATGTTTTTCATGTTCCCAGTTAAAATTAAAAGACATTTATAGAGTATATCTGGTGTGTAGATGCCCTACTCGTCTTTGCATTTAGAAAATCCCATGTTGTTCTTCCATAGAGCCTCATCTAATCATGTAACATAGACGTTTGTCGCTTTGATGCAATGAAATCTGCACTTATTTACCCTCACCTGTAGTGTTACGGTAAATGTTTCACCGTCATATTGAAACCACGTAAAACAATCATCCAACGTTTGTATGCTTGTACAGATATGAAGATAATTTTTTGTATAGTATTAGCTTGTTGATAACGCCTTAAGATGTGCACCGTTCGTAAACGATGTGTACAAGTGACTCCCCGCTCTGCAAGGTCGTACGATTTCACGTGGAGACAAAGTCTTGACCATAGACCCCTCTGTAAAGGTGGCTCGGGTTGCTCACTGACAACAATCGGTGACGTTGCACTTACTGATTGTAAGATGATATTTCGGGACTAGCTCATAATGTGTATCTTTGTCGAACACAATGTAAGCTTAACATACGTTCTAGATCTTTAACGCTTTATTTATGTTTTGCTCTTGTTAGTAGGGTAAAAGTCAAGACTGAAGCTTTGCACTGTTGACATTCCTGATTCTAGCTCAGAAACATCGTACTTCACTTCCTCAGTGCTTTGTAGAGAAAAGCATTTGAATCTCATGAAGTGCAGTGTTGGGAAGGTTACTTTGGAAATGTAATCGGTTACAAGTTACCCTATTTAAAATGTAATAAGTAGTGTAACTATTTCAGTTACTTTATCTGAAAATAGCATACATGCCCATTGAGTTTCGTTCCGATCGGCCTCCGTCAAAATTCATTGGCTGATGGCGGCCATGTTCTTTGAGATCCGCGAACATCCTCATGGACCCTTGTGGCACTTTGGACAAAGACACTGCATACCAATTTTCAAGTCGATTAGAGCCGCTTTTATGCTTTTTCCCCCTCTTATAGCGCCACCAAGTGGCCAAGCTCATTTTTTAATATTTTTTTTATTTGACCAAAGGTTGAATTCTTACACGTGTACTGAGTTAGGTTAAAAAATTATAGCGGTTTTAGTAAAAGCGACCCTGCCCCTTCTAAAGTTTTGTCATCTGTTTTTTTTTTTTTTTTTGATAATTATTGATATTCACTCTCTAGATAGTGAATACTTCCTGCACTGGTTTGGTCCCGATCAGGCAAATAACCTTGAACTATTTCGCAAAAGTAAATTATTATTATTATTATTTTTTTTTTAAATCCAAAATATCCGAAAATTCGCAGGATGACGAATGCTTTTTCGAATGCATTTTGCATGCTTTTTGTCCAGTGTGAACCACAGATTCTAATGACCTAAGACACTTCTGCCTGTAACAAACAGTATAGGAGTTACAGTTTAGCTGATTACATTAAATTACATTTTGATTACTTTTCAAAATTTCTAACAAATGTTATTAACTATTATTCAATTAATCAACTCTCAGACATGTTGTAGCCTGAAGATTTTAGCGGCAATGTGGATTAATCTTTGCAGACGTGGTGCACTGCAAATTCAACAAAAGAACCAATCAAAACCATCAGAATCGGATTGTCAAGGCATTGTACATATCAAAAACAGTCAAAGCAACATATTAATACGATTCAAATGAGAAAATATTCGGATGTAACCCCCCTTTGTAATCGTTAACTGTAATTTAATTACACATTTTGGATTACAGTTACATTTATTTTGTAATTAAATTACATGTTAAATGTGACTAGTTCCCAACACTGACAAAACAATTTTGCCCGAAAATCAAACGAGGGGAAATCTAAACCTCTACATTTTGGATTTGAAATATTACAAAGATACTTATTTTCTCAATCAGCATTACTGTTGAGATTAAATAGATGTTGTGTGCTTTAAAAATCACTGGAACTTGTGCTTTTCTCATTAAAGTGGTTTGAGGAAGTGAGCGAAAGCTAAATCTATTGGAGTCAGTGTCAGTGCGTATAAAGTGAGAATCTCTGCAGTTATTGATATAGTTTGGGCTAAAAGTCCTGGGAAATATTTCACAGAGTCCATTTAGTCTCCCTGTAGACTGTCGGCGCGAACGGCACGAGTTACTTGAGCTGACATGTCATAGTTTCTGAAGTGTGAGAACGACTGAACCCACTTGAGAATAACCGTCTGGGTTATGGATGAATGTGCAGTTCTGTATCAGTAACATTTCAGTGCGTTATAGTGGTATCATTGCTTCAGATTTCTTTTTTTTTTTTTTTTTCTTTTAAATGTATATATTGTTTCGGAAGGCTTTGTGAAGCTAACACGCGGTGGTTTGTGTAAATCCCAGACAGAACTCGGTGGCACGGCAGGCCAGAGTCAGTAATGTCGGCTGAAATCAGGTTTCTAACGGTTTCACGGTTTTCAAGGAATCATTATATACTCTCGAATTTGACATTGTACTTCTTGGCACTAAGTGACACTGCTTTTTATGTGATGTGTGACCGGTTTTAAAAGAGATGGCATCTTTGTTTAATGCATAAAATCTGCGAAATATATGCAATGATGTATGTGTA
This sequence comes from Labeo rohita, assembly GCF_022985175.1. Classification (NCBI taxonomy): domain Eukaryota; kingdom Metazoa; phylum Chordata; class Actinopteri; order Cypriniformes; family Cyprinidae; genus Labeo; species Labeo rohita. Next base: position 5,529,556 of record NC_066875.1, read on the forward strand.
ATATTCAATCCTCAAGTATAATCCAGGTTGTATAAACTTTGTATAGTACATTTTAATATCGTATGGCCGTACCAATATGTATTAATTCTTCTCAGAAGCCTTAGAGTTGTCTACCCAAAGTGCTCCCTTAGACTACCCTACACCTACCTGAACTTTACAAAGCATTAATGACTATATTTTGTTGCGTTTTTATTTGTACCCTTTTTTGAATAAAATAGATTTGTACTGTATATTTGTACCTCTCTGTGAACTACTTAGGGCTGTTTTGTTTGATTTTTGTTTTTTCGTTTTCCTGTTTTAATTCTATGTAAGGACACAAAGATATTGTATTTTTATTGTTACAGCTAACTTCTTGGAAACATTGCATTTATCATGTTTGTTAAGTAAACACAATATAATATAATATATATATCTATATAATATTAACATGCTGGCTTGACGTCTGTTTTTTCTTATGCGTTCCATTCGATTAGCAATTGTAATAAAATCAAAATAGAGTCGTGCATTGATGCACCTGAAGAATTCAATGAAGAGTTTAATAATAGATCATGATTACAATAATACCCAATGTATTATGCATTAATTTTTTTAAAACCTGAAATACAAACCTTGAGTCTGTGAATGTAAAACTTGTGTATTGCTGTTTTTTTGTTTTATTTTGTTTTCAGAATGCTTTTAAGATAACTGCATCAAAATGTATCATGATTATGAACTACAATTCATCTCTTTTGTTACAGTGGGGCCTGAAAGTCTGAGACCATTTCATTTTCAATGTAGTCTCAAACGTTTTAATCTCAGCATAAACAGTTTTTCAAGAGAGAAAGACAGAAACTCGTAGCAGTAAAATCAATGTTTATTCCACATTCTGTTCCTGCTTTTATGATGAGCTTTCAATCTGTTAACCCAATAACAGAGCATGGCTTTCTGAACAGGAGGACCATTTGGCGTTGTGACCTTGTCACTTTTAGGAAGTTTCATTCATTTTGGCCTTTTAGAGATTTGTAAACATCATCATGAAAATATCTAGATCGACTGACAAAAAGGCAAGTCATTCTCGAACGCCAATCCTTAATGAAAAGCTTGTATAAATGCATTTAGAACATGCAGGTTCCAGGGGTTTACTGACTTTTATGCACAGACATGTAAAAAAAAAAAATGCTTGTTTAATACATAACATGTCACATGGCAATGCATATCACTAAAAAGACTAGTTTAGGAATAATGCAGACTAAATAGGGTTAATGTTTGAAAATACTCTTTTATATTTTATCTTTAAAATAGACAGTGCATCCTGCCAACATCTCGTTCTGGGCTATGGATTCATTTTCTCATTGCATCAGGATGGGTTTCCACAAGTGTGATGCTACTATATGAAATAACTCAGTGCTTTATAATGAATTTCAGGGAGTTGGTCATAAAAATTGCATTGTTTGTCCTGAATGTGCATACATCAATTCAGTCCTTTCAGCAAAACTAAAGGATGGATCTCGTGGAGGAGGGTTACGGACTTGAGGACCAATGGCTGTCAAGAGTTGCCTGAGGTTTGTGATCTGGAGCTTTCGAGTCCATTTACTTTCATATCAACTGCATAGTAGTAATACAAAGTTTCTTGAGTACAGCTCTCAATTGCATAGTGATGCTTCATCACGTGTACATTAAATCCTTTCTTTTTCTTAAGGAGCCCATCATTAATACTTCACAACAGCATAAACGCGGGACCGGTATCCAGTTGCCTTCAACTGTGCGGGAAAGCTCAGCTGCTTCGCTTTGAGTATCAGAGGTATCTCTACAGAAGGTAATGACAACATTGTGAATTCAAAACACTGAAATGTGCATCATTCACTGTAGTAATAAATAAATTGTAATAAGTATTGGAATGAAATATAAGACATACATATCATACACACACAGTCTACCCTGTTTTCAAGAGGTACTTACAGATGTACAGTGGTCCGATTTAACATGACTGACCCTTCTGCCCAATATGAAACACTGAGAAGTGAGTAAAGTTTCAAAGTGATGTGTGTAATGTCCACCCAACTTTACGTGCAGAGTGGTTCTCAAACTGCGGGTTTAGTCAATAAAAAACATCCTGAATAAATAAAAGCACCAACTCTGAATTAACCAACATATTAAACTAACACTTGACGTTTGGTCCAATTAATTAGCTAGCAAACAGTTGGCTTATCAGTTTATATGCTAAAAGAAACAGTTGCATGCATTTCTATGAAATAAGAACAAAACAGCCATCTGGAAAATTCACTGTGGCTCAAGAATCAGTGAGATCAAATGAGATTTGGTCGTCTGCTTTCAGTGAAGTGGTTAATTAAAAAGTCCACTTCCAGAACTGCAATTCACATATAATGTACTCACCCCCTTGTCATCCAAGATGTTCATGTCTTTCTTCAGTCGTAAAGAAATTATGTTTAAGGAAAACATTTCAAGATTTTTCTCCATATAATGGACTGTGGTGCCCCGAATTTGAACTTCCAAAATGCAGTTTAAATGTTGCTTCAAACGATCCCAGATGCGGTTGTAAACAATCCCAGCCGAGGAAGAAGGGTCTTATCTAGCAAATGATTGGTTATTTTCATTTAAAAATACAATTTAAATACTTTTTAATCTCAAACGCTCGTCTTGTCTTGCTCTCCCTGAACTCTGTGTATTCTGGTTCAAGACAGTTAGGGTATGTCGAAAAACTCTAATCGTATTTTCTTCCTCAACCTCAAAAATCATTTCAAAATCATCCTACATCACTGCAGAAGTACCGACCCAGTCTTTCCAAAGTGAACATGCAAAGAAGATCAAACACCCTTAACAAAAAGGTAAAACAGCGATATAGGACGATTTTGAAGTTGAGGGAGTTTTTCGACATACCCTAACTGACTTGAGCTAGAATACACAGAGCTCAGGGAAAGCAAGACAAGACGAGCATTTGACATAAAAAAGTATATAAATTTCGCTAGATAAGACCCTTCTTCCTCAGCTAGGATCGTTTACAACCACATTTGGGATCGTTTGAAGCTGCATTTAAACTGCATTTTGGAAGTTCAAACTCAGGGCACCATAGTCCATTACATAGAGAAAAATCCTGAAATGTTTTCCTCAAAAAACATAATTTCTTTATGACTGAAGACAGAAAGACATGAACATCTTGGATGACAAGTGGGTGAGTACATTATCTGTAAAGTTTTGTTCTGGAAGTGGACTTCTCCTTTAAACACCACCTAAACACTTGCTTTTGCGGTAATTTAGCTTTGTTTGTTGGGCGTTGCAACATGTCAACTTCCGAATTGGTTTGTGTTTTTGGCGGGAGTACTTGTTTGGTGAATGATGGAAGACAGGGGGCAGTGTTTGAATCTTTGCAATCAGATATCGTGCAGAAATTACACACTTCACCTTTAAATTAGCATGAAACGTTTGGGAGCGTGTCTTTACCTTGTCATTTAAATTTGTACATACATATGCAGCGACATCACTGCTTCATATAGGAGGGATTTCTCTCTGGAAGTGTTTGTCCTGATTGTTTCATTGTACATGCATTCGCTAAACCTTTACATCATTGCACATCTCATAGAAATAGCACACAGAATCATTAAATATAAAACCAAAGCACAACTTTCCAGTGACAAAGGCAACAGTTTGAATTTGTACACAACTTATGTTGCCGTAGAGATCGAGCACACACTAAGTGCCTCAACATTAACAACAAGCATTCCCAGGTCCAGTGCGGGAGCACACTGGTTTAAAGAGGTAACATACACATTATACAGTACAGTGACAGCAGCAGAGGGCAGAGACTGGTTTGCTAGATGCGTAATATCCATATCGACATTTTGGCTCAGGTGAAGAGTTTAAACAAGTTTGCAGTCTGAACAAGAGGAAAGAAAGGCCAATGTGACCAGTAAAGGTGAGTAAAAGGTAGTATATGAGCTGAGAAGGAGGTGATGATAATGAAGAACAAGGACGAGGAGGTCTCCTGCTCCTCTGTGTTCTCAGGCCGTGAGGATGCCGGTGATCCACACCATCCCTGAGTTCCTAGACAAATATCAACCCGTGTAGCACTGTGATAGGTATAAAGCCTTTGGGAGGTCAGAGAAGTGTGTTTGAATGTGCTTTGAAACGGATACTTCAACAGTACATCCGCAGAAATGACCTTCCTCTTTAAAAAAAAAAAAAAAAAAAAAAAAAAAAGGACAAAGTTTTCAATAGTGGCCCTGTCCCACATGGCACCCTCAGCCCTTGAAGTCCTTCTTGGAGTCCATACTTTAGTGATATAATGCCATAGACTTTCAGGTAGCAGTCTGTTTCCAAAGTACGCACCAGTCCGGGCTCAACTAAAGGGTGTGCTTAGGGACACAAGGGCCAGGAAAGTGGTATCCTTGGAAATCTTGACAAGTATGGTCTCTGCATAAGGAAAGACCACAAGACCGCAAGCCCAAGTAGATGTCAGCATTTGGGTTAGCGGTACTCAAACAGCGTTTAAATGAAGTGTTATCGTTTCGATGAACATGTACAGCAGGGGTGCCCAAACTCCTGGAGGGCTGGTGTCCTGCAGATTTTAGCTCCAACCCTAAATAGACACACCTGAACCAGCTCTTACTCAGCATAAAAAACTTCCCAGAAGGTGTGCAGAGGCAAGTTGGAGCTAAACTCTACAGGACACCGGCCCTCCAGGACCGAGTTTGGGCACCCCTTATGTAGAGCAATGATTAAACCTGGGGTGTCCAATCTTGCTCCAGAAGGGTCACCTCCATGGAGAGTTTTGTTCCAGTTCAAGTAACCCTGAATACCTTGATTAGATGGTTCAGGGGTGACTTCTGGAGAATGAATCCTCCAGGAGCAAGGTTGGACACCCCTGGTCTAGATTATGTGTTGGCATAGGGAATATTGAGCCAGTGTGTGGACTTGCACAGCCCCTGTGGTTCCGGTCGAGGCCACAGGTGTGACAAGGCCATGCAAAGATCCCATGGTGAGGTAGTTGGTTCTGTGAGTATGAGCTAGTAGTGACCCAATCTTGGGTCCTGGGAGGTGAGCCATAGTTGCAGGTAAACTCCAACCTTTTAGACTGGCAATTTTGAACAGTAGGCTGAGTGTGGAGTGTGGCTACACGTCTCACTCCTGTCACTGTAGGTCCGTGTGCAAACAGAGAACCTCCTTCTGGAAGGATCTCACTGCTCTCAAGAAAGACGGCTATAAGTCCGAGCCTTGAAAACAAAGTAGACAAGTTTCCTAAAACATGCTTACAGAGAATGTCTGTGAATGTCGGAATTTCTTAAAGTTCAGTTAATTATGCAAGTCAGTTTATGTTACAGAAATCCATAAAGGGGCGTTCACACTGACAGCTTTTAAATCACTGGAGCTTGGCAAGTCATAGTGGTTTTTGTCGCTAGTATGTGTCCCTACTTGACTGGTGGTGATTTTTTTTTTTTTTTTTTAAGGGGACACCAGTGCTGCAGAATCATCTTTCCTTTTTCTGACTACCAGATTGGGGACATCATCTGCATGATCTTAGTCGCTTGTAGGTGTCAGTACTTGACTGGTGGTGTTTTTTTTTAGGGGACACCGGTGCTGCAGAATCGTCTTTCCTCTTCTGACTACCAAATGGGAAAATCATCTGCATGATGCCTGCTCTTCTTTTCACTGAGATCGTAGTTAAAGGGATGAGGCCCCTAGAGGGGTTCAGTGTAGTCTACTAAACATTGCCAAGCTCTAGTTTTCATAAGGTTTATTTCTTCTTGCTGTTGACTCTAATCCACCACCCTTAGGGGTTCTAAGCAATTGCTTGCCTTGACTATCCTGTAGAACCATTTCTGTACTCAAATGCGATATTCAAGTGTATCAGGCAGCGGATCATGTGAGCTTTGCAGTCTATACTTCCACTGGCAGTTGCCATGTGTGTTGCTGCCTATCTTGCAACTCATGATCTTTCTTCTTGTTGAAAATGAATGTCATCTGGTGCCTACGTCACTGCAAATCGCTGTCAGGGTGCGCATCTTCTTGATACTGCAAGACCATAACTTTTTCATCACAGTTCTGGTCAGGAAAGAATGGCAAATTCTTTTCAAATGTTGGGTTGAGAGGTGTGCTTGTTAGGGAAGTTTCATAAACAGTCCATTGTCCATGGAAGGGACGGACATGGGGAAGGAAAACTGGAATAGACTCATATCAGCGGTGAGGGCAGCCATCGCAGCAGGGTCGTGCTCAATCTGGTTTCTCAACGATGGGTCGATCTTCTCCAAGCGCCGCTTTAGCCTCTTTGCCTCCCGCTCACGGATAAGCCGTGCCTGCCTCTTCTCGGGTGTCTCGTTGGCCCGTTTGAGTCGCATAGCCTCCCGGTCTCGCTGCAGACGACGTGCTCGTTGTTCGTCCGTCTCCTGCATCCTTTGCAGCCGCTTCGCCTCACGGTCTCGTAAGCGGCGCATCTCCCGCTCTTCCGGTGTCTCGCATGCCCGCTTGGTCTTCTTGGCCGTTCGCTCCCGTTCAAGCCGCTGCATCCGTACCTCTACGGGTTCATTTTTCCTACGGATCGCCCATTTCCGCATGGACGGCGACTGGGCGTCCACAAGCTGCTGGTAGGCTACGCAGCTGTTGCAGACCAACAAAACCCCAGCCGGGTACACGGGCATAGAGTTCATGAGGTCTGGAAGAGGCGGAAGTCCTGCGCTGGGAGGACTGAGGCTGTCAGAGAGTGAGGGGAGAGAATGCGCAGAAGGGAGAAGTCCGTCTGGCAATGAGTTCAGTACAGGACCAGAATTTGCATTGGGGTTGGTCATGGTGCTTCTGGGTAGAGAGTTGGACATGGCACAGGCCTCACCCTCACTGTTGATCTCTATACTGCTTGTGTCGAGGAACTCCTTTAACTTTTCCCTACAGTTTCAGACCAGAAAACAGTTAGAGCAGTTAGAAACAACAATGAAGCTCAGCATCCTGGTAAAGTAGTGTCTTGAGTTAAAGAGCTGACCTGTTGAAGTTGTTGGTGTCTGTGAAGTGAGCCCCACATACGGCACAGTTGGACAGTCGGTCCTCTGAATGGATGAGGAGATGGCGACCAAGAGAGCCTGGAGAACTGAGAGCTCGTCCACAAACTGGACAGACGTAACTCTTGCTGCCACCCACAGCTGTGTGCTGTTTACAAGTAAGACAAAGAGATTTAATACATAGATTCTTTGTCCAATAACTTGTCATTATTTACTCAACCTCATGTTGTTCCAAACCCATATGACTTTGTCTTCTGGACAATTTTAAAGCAATGTTTACAAGCAATTACAAGATTCAAAAAGGGTGCAAATGTAAACTTAAAATTTAAGGCAGTCTCCCTTTATTGTAAACGGTATGGAATCCAAGAGTGTCCAATCCTCCTAGAGGGTCACTGTCCTACAGAATTTAGCTCCAACCCCAATTAAACACACCTGAACCAGCAAATCAAGGTCTTACTAGGCATACTAGAAACTTCTAGGCAGGTGTGTTGAGGCAAGTTGGAACTAAACTCTGCAGGACACCCGACCTCCGGGACCAAGTTTGGACACCCCTTGGACAGGTTTGAAATGGCATACGATTGAGTGAATGAATGAAAGAATTTTTGATCTCGAATTTAAGGCTAGAATACTTTAAGCAACTTTTGCATAGATTTTTGCTTGATTTTCAGTCTAGAGGAGTTGATGCTAGTTGCCAAAAATCAGAGCCAGTCTGCAAATTTTGGCGAGCCAAAGAAATATTTCACAGAAATTTTGTAGTGTACGACTGACAATTTTTTCGCTACAGATTTGGATGCCATCCAGTCTAAGGATATAAAACAAGTTTTAAGTCAATTTTAGTAAAAATACAGAACCTTTAGGTGTGCTTTGCAATCTGCACATTATTGACGAGCTCCTAATGTAGTTTGAGTGATCTGATCACAAAACGTTTTGGACCTCAGTACTTAGTATTTAGCACTGTCCACTTGTTATTGGGTCAACCAAGATATGAAGAGTTCAGATGCAAAAGCCTCTAAATCCATCTGATGTATTTCTTTAAAATAAGCATTTCTTTCTGGCTATTTTGTATAGGTTTCTATATAAGTACTGGTACTTCTGATTGGGTTGAGGCTGGAATTTAGCGAGTTTGAAGTAAAAGCATTTGATGGACGTATAATGTATGTCAGGAGCATTCACTCAGTATCATTATCTCAGTTTTGACCGAGATAGCTTTTAGCTGGTTTTGCATCTGAACTCTTCATATTTTAATAACAGGTGTAAAAAGAGTCTAAAAGATACAATAGGCATTGGTTGTGGTGTCCTCACCTGGTAGACGTGTGCGATGAGCTGATCTGGGCTATTGAACTCCAGGGAACAAAGAGGACATGCAAAACTGCTGCCCTGGTCTGTCCCCTCCTCGTTCTCCTAACAGACATAATGCACCAACAAACAGTTAAAATAATGGCCAAATTTAGAGTTAACAAGGTCTTACAGTCTGAAACGTAGTGTAATATCTTTTTTTTATATAGTATGATTGCACATGAGTGACTATTCCCTGAATCTGCTAATGACTGTAACTGTGGATGACTGATGCGGCACTGGCGTGGTGTGGCAGACAAATGAATGCATAAGCCCTCGTGACTCATTCCAACTGTCGTGTCAACTGGGTTGCTATAGAGCCATGAGTCACCCTACAAAAATATCTATCGACCCTTAAAGATGCCAACAATCGTTGAGGTAGGATGACAAAGAATGTTGTCATGCTTTTCACCTCAATTATATGAAGTCACACAGACTTGTAAATAAAAAGACTGTCAGGTACAGTGACCTTTAAAAGCTCCACATGCTTAATTTGTTCAATTATCAATTCAGCATGAAAATCTGCTAAAAAAACAAATTATTTTTGTATTAAAATAAAAACTGTTTTTGATAACTCTTGAAAAAATTCTTATTGATGGAAAGCATAAGCTATCAGTACATTACCTTGATGTATACATACAATGATTGTACTTTACAATATAAATATTTTATGCTTAGATGAATGGGACAAAATCTATGGAAGCCCGTTTCTGCCACTGAATCAAAAATAATAAAAGGTATTTGCGACTTTTAATCTCACAATTCTGACCTTTTTTCTTAGAATTGTAATATAAACTAGCAATTCTGATATATAAAAGTTTTTTTCAGAATTGTGAGTTTGTATCTCACAGTTGTGACCTTATAACAGGCAATTGCAAGTTTATATCTCACAATTCTGAGAAAAAAAAATCAGAATTGCAAGGAAAAAAGTCAAAATTCTGAGTTTACATATTGCAATTCTGACTTTCTCGCAATTGTGAGTTTATATTACACAATTCTGAGGAAAAAAGTCTGAATTGTGAGTTTATATATCGCAATTCTGACTTTATAACTGACAATTGCGAGTTTATATCTGACAATTCTGAGAAAAAAAATTTGAATTCTGAGTTTATATCTCACAATTCTGACTTTCTCGCAATTGTGAGTTTATATCTTGCAATTCTGAGAAAAAATCCAAATTGCGAGAAAAAAGCCAGAATTGTGAGTTTTTATCTTGTAATTCTGACTTCATAACTCACAAATGCGAGTTTACATCAGAGTTTACATTGCAAGGAAAAAATAACAGAATTGCACGTTTATATCTCAAAATTCTGTGAAAAAAGATTATATCTCGCAATTTGGATTTTTTTTCTTCTCAGAATTGTGTGATATAAACTTGCAAATGCAAGTGATAAAGTCAGAATTGTGAAAAATCTTTTAGTTGAGGTAAAGTAAAGTTAAAGTTAAGGTTAGAATATTTTTAAATACATTTTCCAATCTATTTGTGAATCATTAAAATGAAAGAACTGTTCAAGGTTAAGTTATTCTACCTGTGAGAAACTGGGTTGTCTGAGCATTGTCTGTGACAATGCTGTCATGCAAATCATGATAACATAAGAATGCGAGATAATCACCCAACAATCTACTTCTTACATTAAACCTCCGTCACTCACCTCTTTGACGTCATCATGTAGTATAGGGCATTGGCTGCTCTTATTACTCGTCATGCTGTCATCAGCAGAGGCATTTGAGGAGTCGTCTTTATCAAAATCACTATCACCGTCGTCTGGCAGCATGAGGGAAAAAAGTTCATAATGTTATCAATGCCTGCATTGTAGGTCACCTTGCAGTAGATTCAATAGTACAATCACAGCTGTCGTCTTAGTTTTTAATATTTTGTGTGCAGTAAGCAAATATATAAATAATTTCACAGACGGACACGCAGTCGTGAGTTGCCTCTGAAGCCGTGTAGCTCACCACTTGTGCTGTCTTGCTCTTCAGGTTCTTGTGAGTTGTTGCTATGGCATTCACCGTCCTCAATGAAGTCATCTCTAGCATCCATCTCAAAAGTGTGCTGTGGGCCGGACAACCCAGTCGTGTGAAAAGGCCCTAAGAGTGAAACGACATGCTCAGTGAAAATGCCACTATATTCCAAACTCATTATTGAGGCATTGCTAGGGTATACTGAAAGTTTTATTGCATTTTTAGTCATTGCATACAGGTCCAAGTCGGGTCGCAGTGTTTTGTTTTGTTTTTTTTTTGGCCAAAAATATATGTAATATTTGATGGATCATACATGACTGTAACACAAACCTGTGGAACAAAAAAGAAAAAGAAGGAATCTTTGGAACACATTAAAGGCGAAGTTCACTTCAAGAACAAAAATTTACAGATAGTGTACTAATGTCTTTCTTTCTTCGGTAGTAAAGAAATGTTTTTTTGAGGAAAAATTTCAGGATTTCTCTCCATGTAATGGACTTCTATGGTGCCCCCAATTTGAACTTCCAAAATGCAGTTTAAATGCAGCTTCAAAGGGCTCTAAACGATTCCAGCCGAGGAAGAAGGGTCTTATCTAGTGAAATGATTAAAAAAAACAAAACAAAAAAAAAAAATGTACAGTTTATATACTTTTTAACCTCAAATGCTGGTCCAGCTTTGTGTTAACTGTTTTTTCCGGTCATGACAGTTAGGGTACGTCTAAAAACTCCCGTCTCATTTTCTCCTCCAACTTCAAAATCGTTTTACATTGCTGTTTTACCTTTTTTTTTTTTTTTTTTTTTTTTTTTTTGTAAAAAGGGTGTTTGATCTTCGCATGTTCACTTTGTAAACTCTGGGTCGGTACTACTGCAGCAATTTAGGACAATTTTGAAGTTGGAGGACAAAACGAGATGGGAGTTTTCAGATGTACTGTACTGTAACTGTCACGACCTGAAAAAAACAGTGCACGCAGATCTAGACAAGATGAGCATTTGAGGTTAAAAAGTATATAAATTGTACTAATTTTTTTTTTTTTTTTGATAAAAATAACCAATCATTTCGCTAGTTAAGACTCTTAATCCTTGGCTGGGATTGTTTTGAGCCCTTTGAAGCTGCATTTAAACTGAATTTTGGAAGTTCCAACTCAGGGGCACCATAGAAGTCCATTATATAGAGAAAAATCCTGAAATATTTTCCTCAAAAAACAATTTCTTTCTGACTGAAGAAAGAAAGACACGAACATCTTGGATGACAAGGGAGGTGAGTACATTCTGTACATTTTTGTTAATATGAACTAACAATGAAAATAGCATTTATTAATCTTAATCTTACTGTTAGTCAATGCATTAACTAATGGGACGTTACTGTAAAGTGTAACTGTTTGGTTCATGTATATAAGGCATTATACATGCATTATAATGAATACTCTTATAATGCATTATGAATACAAGCTTCATAGAAAGCGTTACCAAAAAGAATCCTAGAAGCACTGTTTTGAACACATCAAAAAGCCCGAATCTGAATAATTCTCACTTCGATTTTGAATTTCAAAGACAAGACAGACCGTATCGGCAACAGAGGTCAGAGCTGCGGTGGTGTTGTGTGATCGGAACAATAGTTGATGCTGCATTAACACATTACAAACACGCACACTCCACCTCACGCTCACCAACCCCCACGTTACACGCTCAACTCCACATACACTGCAGTCCCAGAGGAAACAGCCTGCATCTCCTGTGCGCCGAGTCCGTGCCTCTAATGTGAGAATCATCTCCTCCAGAAGCACTTCATACGCCCACACGGAGATGCTTTTCCCTCTGCATGCATCCCATTACTCCATTACTGCCATCTACCAAACACCTTCTGCAAGGCTGCTTTCATCAACAGCAACCAGTGTATGAATAAACCAGATTTTAATGCTTTCTAATCAAAGTGCTATCATTCTGGGAGGTCAGCGGGGTGTTGCTATCGTCTTCATAATGGTTGTAAACGTGTTGCTACGCGGTTGATACAGGCTTAGTCTCAGATATGCCTCTCTGGAATTTTTACCACCTGTTTTATCATTCTTTGGGCAAAAATTGATTAGATCTGATCTAAAAGTAGCACCTGATTACCTAATACTGTTTCCAGGTCTACTCTGTTTCCATTTCAGCTGTTTATAAGCACTATTATTTCATACCCTTAAGCTAAACCTTTCAAAACATCAATATTGGAACAATTCAGTAAAGATGATTCTGGAACAATTTCAATATGGAGATCAAAATTTCATTAACTTACCAATGCAACCAAAATATAACATGAGCATTTAATCGAACTCCTGTATCTAACTGGGACATCGACAGCAAAGAAAGCACTTTAGTTTTTTAAATACACTCTTAAAAATAAAGGTTCGAAAAGGGTGTTTTTGCAATGATGTCATATTAGAACGTTTCAGTGAACAATTCCTAGAAGAACATTTTAAAAATCTAAAGAACCTTTTTTTGACTATAAAGAACCTTGTATGCATTTGAAAGGTTCCGTGGATGTCCAAGGTTCTTTATAGAACCATTGATACCGATAAAGAACCTTTATTTTTAAGAGTGTAAGATAAATCATATAGAGGAATACAAAATGGGGGGGGGAATCAATTCAAGATCATCAGTCGTCTGATGACAGCTCTTCAGTGGCTTGTGCAATGACAAATCTTTCAGTCTTCTCTGCTCTCTAATACGTGCAATTGTAGTATCCCTATTATAACACGGACAACAAAATGAAGTACTCCAGTTGTTGAAAAAAAAAAATACATTTATACAGAAAAGGCAATTTTTTACACATTGCATCAATATATTGTTATTTGATCGATGCATTGATCCATATCTGTGAGATTTTCTAATAGTTGACCCAAAAACAAATCTGCCATCGTGTACTCACTCTCATGTCATTTCAAACCTGTATGACTTCTCTGCTGAACACAAACAAAAGAGATTTTTTAAAGAATGTTGGTAACCAAACACTTCTAGTGACCATTAATTTCCATTGTATACTTCTAAAAATAATTTTTCTCCTTTTTTTAGCCATTGATGATTCCATGAAGAACCACTGAAGGATTAGTTCACCCAAAAATGAAAATTTTGTCATTACTCCAAACTTGGAACTACTCGTTCCAAACTTGTAAGACCTTTGTTTATCTTCGGAGCACAAATTAAGAGATTTTTGATGAAATCCAAAAGCTTTCTGAATGCAACTACCATGTTCAAGGTCCAGAAATGTAGTAAGTACATCAATAAAATAGTCCATCTTACACCAATGGTTCAACCGTAACGTTATGAAGCTACAAGAACACTCAAGTGCACAAAAAAAAAAAATAATAATCATTTCTGTGCGTGGTGCTGTTAACGCATGAGCCGCCATTTTGATGTAGAACGTCCATCTCTCTTCGTTCTTCGTCTGTTTGTTCTGCTTCAAATAAGTAAGGCTGGCCAAAGAATAACAATGTCCTTGCTACCTTTCTGAGCCTTGAATGTATCAGTCGCATTGCTGTCTAAGAAGGTCCAGAAAGCTCTCAGATTTCATCAAAAATATCTTAATTTGTGTTATGAAGATGAACAAAAGTCCTACGGGTTTTGAATGACATTAGGGTTAGTAATCAATGACAGAATTTGCATTTTTTTGAGTGAACTATCCTAATGTTTTTTGCAGCAATGTCAAAGAACCAATTTGAGTTCTCTAAAGAATCTTTCAGTGAACAGATCTTAGAAAGACCATGGTTTTCTTTCTTTTTACTAATCTAAAGAAATTTTGCAATGCAAAGGTTCCATGGATGTTAAAGGTTGTTCTTGGAACAGCTTAAAGAACCTTTATTTTTAAGAGTGTGGAATCTTTCCATTCCACAAAAGGTTCTCTTTAGTGGAAAAAGTTTCTTTAGATTATTAAAGTTTTCTTTATTATATAACTTTTCACTGAAAGATTCTGTGGGGAATTTAAAAAAAGTTCTTTTATGGCATTGCTGAGAAAACTCTTTTTTTGAAATCTTCATTTTTAAGAGTGTACGGACGTTACAGATTCACATGGCAAAAAATAACTTTTATTTTTAAGAGTTTACAATGGAAATGAATGGTCACCAGAACTATTTGGTTACTAACATTCTTAAAAATATCTTCTGTTTGTGTTCAGCAGACGGCAGGTTTGGAACGACATGAAGATGAGTAAATAATGACCGAACTATCCCATAAGTCTATGTATGACCAATAGTAATAGTGATATTTGACTCAGCTCAAGGCTACAGATATAATTCATTCTATAATTACATGTAGAATTTGACAATGAAAAGAAATGAAATAGGTTTTTCTTTTTCCCAAAAACCCATACATGACTTTACATAGCTGCTTTGAAACAATCCATATTGTATAAAGTGCTATATAAATAAAAGTGATCTGCAGATATATGTGCATAAAATAGCATCTATGTTTGCTACTGTCCACCATGTTACCTTTACTGGGTAACACAGTTGACAGGTAACTTAGTTGACATTTTTAGTGTTTTGGGCCTATACTCAACATGAAAGCCTAGAACTACTGAGCACATGGTATATTTAGAAATATATTTTCATAAACAAAACATATGTTTTAGTAAACTTGTCTTGTTAAAATTTGCAGCAATAATATTTGTGTAACACTGTTGACAGTCAATTAATCCACTCTCGACATAGGTTTGCTAGTTTAACCAATATTAGGGGAAAGAGAGAGAACATAACTTCTAGTGTTTCATCCATGTGCTTTTAGAGACAATATCATCACACTGTGCAAATTAAGCGAGAATGGGACAAACCACTCCTTTTTGAAGGGGGTTTCTAGTGAGTAACTTTGTTGACAATGGTTTTTTGTACACAAACAAAACAAGTTATATCACTACAAACACTTTTTTGAAGCACACACCCAAATTTCTTGATAACCTAATCTAACTGAAGGCAAAACTATGAAATTAATTTATATTTGAGGTCATTTTCATGCTTACATGCAAAGTAGAATGAGCAACTTTACAAAATCAGACAGCTGAATAGCAGGGTTGTATGTGCATGTGATATGAACATCATTTTTGAACAAAAGATATGTGATTAGGAGAAATATAATTGTGTATTCAAAATATACTTCACGGACATGAGATGCACCCACAATTATAGAATGACCCATATATTGTTAGGCCAAGTTCAAACTGGACTACAATCTCCAGCAAGCTTTAGTTTACATTTAAGCTCAGACCATCTCCGGAATGCTTCCACCAAATGTTGTTTTCCCATCTGAAAAACAACAGCCGACGGATGTAATATTTCACATCCGCTACTAATCGCCAAAGGTTGACAAGAGTTTGCACCCTACTTTCCCAGCATCCTCAGGATGGTTTCTAAGGGTGTTTGGGAGCATCTGCAAGGACAGAAGACTTGCATGAGGGATATCAGTGTTAAACTAGGAGCGGATAGAACAGAGCGGCTCCACGGCAGTCAGCCCATGATTGATGTCAGCGCGTTTCCCTTCCCCCACTGCCAGTTCTGTCTGTACATCTGTCTCTCCACCCTCCCTCTGTCTTCTCCCTTCCATCCACCCTCGCTCCCCCCTCTGTGTGCCACTGTGATGTTATCTCAGAGTCTGTGTGTCTGTAGGCAGGAGGTGACGCAGTGTCTGTCTGAATCCAGACAAAGAGACAAACTCATCAGCCAACAGACACGAGAGAAAGGCTAAAGTCAGTGGAGGGGGGGTGGGAACACAACAGACAAAAAGAGACAAAACTTAACTCGGATGCCAAACAATGAGAGCGCTCCTGAATTCAAACCATCCCACAGCCTTTACAAACCCACCAGCCCAACAGAAAACACTACAAATCCTGAGAACGGGCAGGGGACGGGGCGCGCGCACCCTGTCTAGATTGGTGGGCTGGAAGAATAGTCATAGACAGGCATCTGATAAACCCAGACAAGCAATTCAGGCCTCACTTTGCCTAATTGACAAAAGCCAGGCATCAAGATCAGTCATACACGTTCCCATGGAGTAACATTTCCCATAGTGCGCCCCAGTGTGTCTGCAAGAGCCCCTATTGCAATTAACTATCACTTTGAAAAGACAACACCAAACATTTACAGTAACATCTCAGGCTGTACCTTTCATCAGCTCTGACGATCTTTAAATCAAAATATGGGACACAAAGTAGTTGCTGGAAATAGTAGAAAATAGCGTAGAATTTACTCCTAAAATGCTAGTGAATTTCACAAATGATTACAAAGAAACAGCAAGTAATACATTTTCAAGTAATGCATTAAAAAGCGAGTTACTTTTTTGTTCTTCAGTTATGACAGCTTAATAAAATATGAATTTTATACACCGCAAATTCCTGTTAAACAATCATTTTTCAATAATTCTGCAATGAAGACTCAGGACCTTTCAAAACATCTCTGAAAACTGTATAGACAAATGATTATTGTTGACAACTGCATCACTTTACACTGTGGATTATGCGTTCCTCAATAAAGAGATAACCCTGGACCACAAAACCAGTCTTAAGTAGCATGCATGTAGCATGCATTGTATGGGTCAAAATTATAGATTTTTTTTATGCCAAAAATCATTAAGATATTAAGTAAAGATCATGTTCCATGAATATATTTTGTATATTTCCTACCCTAAATATATTGAAACTTAATTTTTGATTGGTTATATGCATTCCTAAGAACTTAATTTGAACAACTTTAAAGGTGATTTTCTCAATAATTTGATTTTTTTGCATTCAAAAGTGGAATTCAATAACACTTCTAAATAATATGATGGCACGTCAAGGGCAACGCTGTATAACTCAGACTACTTGTTGTTCTGTCACTCCACTGTCTCTACAAGTAATAAAATAATCTTCAAACATTAAAAAGTTAAATTATTTCATGTCCATGTTTTTAATTACTGGTAAGTACTGTGTAATAAGCAATATAATGTAAGTCTGCACGTCAAACTAGATCTACAATTTACTCCGTTCGGGTTATTTATGACTGTACATTTTAATATTTTAATTTTATGCATTACTACAAAAATTTTTTTATGTTCCTACTAATGAAGTGAAATTTTTTATATATGTGAATGAACCAGTCTTAAGTTGAATGGGTATATTTGTAGCAATAGCCAAAAATAAACCGTATGGGTGAAAATTACGGATTTTTGTTTTATGCCAAAAATCATTTGGATATTAAGTACAGATCGTGTTCCATGAAGATATTTAGTAAATTTCCTACCATGAATATATTAAAACTTAATTTTTGATTAGTAATATGCATTGCAAAGAACTTCATTTGGACAACTTTAAAGTCACTTTTCTCAATATTTAGATTTTTTGCACCTTAAGATTCCAGATTTTCAAATAGTTGTATTTCGGCCAAATATTGTCCTATCCTAACAAAACCATACATTAATGGAAAGCTTATTTATTCCACTTCAAAAAATTGACTTGTTTAGACTTTTGACCAGTCTTAAGTCGCTGGGGTATATTTGTAGCAATAGCCAAAAATACGTTGTATGGGTCAAAATTATAGATTTTTATTTTATGGCAAAAATCATTAGGAAATTAAGATCATGTTCTATGAAGATATTTTGTACATTTCCAACTGTAAATATATCAAAACTTAATTTTTTATTAGTAATATGCATTGCAAAGAACTTCATTTGGACAACTTTAAAGTCAGTTTTCTCAATATTTTGATTTTTTGCACCTTAAGATTCCAGATTTTCAAATAGTTGTATTTCGGCCAAATATGGTCCTATCATAACAAACCATACATTAATGGAAAGCTTATTTATTCTGCTTCAGGTTTAGACTTTTGACTGGCTTTGTGGTCCAGGGTCACATATTATAATGCTGTCAAATCAATTAATCGAATCCAAAATATGTGTTTACATATGTGTGTGTACTTATATGTATATATATATATATATATATATATATATATATATATATATATATATATATATAAAGACCATTATTTAAGGCTACATGGTTTCAGTCTCCTCGCAAATATATCAGTGTGACATTAAAAGAAGTAAATGATTCAGTTCGTGGAGTCTCACAACAAACACTACGGGTTCGGGTATATAATCGGGTGTCTATCCTCCAGATTAGGTTTTAAACAAGCTGATACTGTGAACATATTGTGATGGAGTTTGTGGCCTCTGGCTGTTGTCCTCGTACAGTAAAATGCGGATGTAAGACTTGACGAAAGCAAACAACTCAATGGCACCCTGTATGATGACTGACCCGAGCTCACTATCACCTCCACGAGACACAAAGCCTGTTTTACGCGAACTAGTGAAATTAAAAGTGTTTACAATACCTGGGATACCTACAATTCACTTTGAAAGGGTTGGTCTGTTTGCGTCTTGACATATTATCCCCCACTCCCGGATGAAAAAAGTCGAATCTCTTCTTTGATCCGACTGATGTGGAGATGCTTTTGGCCAATCCAAGGGTTAATGTGTTAAAGCAGACAACAATCCCGTTAACAAAACGCTCCGAACGGGCAGAACTGAGCACTAGACGGCTACATTGGCCGGCGCGATTAGGTTCATTTGACTAAAAGAGAATAAAAGATCACTTTTGCGCAAACAGACATCTCGGTCTTGGTCGGCGATAGGAGCGCGTTCATGTCGATAGAGCTCGGTTTCCAAATATAAGAGACCGGGGAAAGATGTGGGGAGTTGATGTGAAAGCCTGCGCCACTGTAGCCGGGCAAATGCACTGCAGAGACTCTTCACCTACATGCATTTCAAGCGATGAGCTGAAGTGAGAAGAATGACTAATGTTATCATCTGCCTCCCACTGTCCGTGAACGAAACACGAAGGTTCCCATAGGGGGCGCTGTGCGGCTCAAAAAAACCTACTTAACCATTAAAATACCATGACATGTCAAGACGTGTTTTGTCTAGTTAGAAACATTTGGTCACGTGTGAACGTTAGCATTTATATATTCGAGTTTAAATGTATTTTATATACAAAGGAAAAAAGATCGCAATATTTTATTTAAGTAAATGTCTTAATTTCCGGGTCAACGCTGATTGGTTCGTCCGAACAGCGCTGAGAAAAGTAACAGTCGCCACGTGTGAATGCTTACGTTGAATCTTTGCTCTCTACTCCAAAATTATTTTATAAAAACAAAAATACGCTGATAGAGAATCCGTTTGTTGCATATGTGATGGACAGTTGTTTGTATAAAGCAAGAAAAATTAGTTTTAATGACCAAAATGTTTTATCTGCCTTATGAAGGCGACGAATTTCGCGTCACCGCAGTTGCGTCACAGCAGTTTTTCTCCACCCCCTTTTTAATCACAGGTTTTGCAAATTGCCTTTCTAGCAGTTTTTCAGTTTCTGTGATTGTAAGCCTGTTTGGTTTGTAAAAGAAACAACGAGACGCATTGTGGGATACACATACGTGGATGTGGAGGACAATGCCGTTTTTCATCAGGTTATATGTAGTAAAACAACAAATCTGTCTATCTATCTATGCTTTAGTAATGGGACTACTAAAGTACAGCATAAGATCAGATGAAGTGCTTATTAAAATGAAAAGAATCACACTTTTTACATGTAAATGTAGTGACCCTTAGTGACCCAAATGCAATAATGCACCCAAAGATGTTTGGGTACTATATGTGACCCTGGACCACAAAACCAGTCATAAGTGTCAATTTTTCGAAATTGAGCTTTATACATCATCTGAAAGCTGAATAAAGAAGCTTTCCATTGATGTATGGTTTGTTAGCATACAACAATATTTGACCGAGATACAGCTATTTCAGTATATGGAATCTGATGGGCCAAAAAAATCAAAATATTGAGAAAATCGCCTTTAAAGTTTTCCAAATTAAGTTCTTTGCAATGCATATTACTAATCAAAAATTAAGTTCTGATATATTTACGGTTGGAAATTTACAGAATATATTAATGGAACATGATCTTAATTTCCTAATGATTTTTGGCATAAAAGAAAAATCAATAATTTTGACCCATACAATGTATTTTTGGCTATTGCTACAAATATACCCAAGCGACTTAAGACTGGTTTTGTGGTCCAGGGTCACATATAATCAGAATGCATTAAATGCATTTGTTAATGTAGGTAAGTAGTACATGGCAAACTGTTGTGACGAGTACAAGCAATTCTTGTTTCATCTATTTTCTGCAGAGGTGTATTTTAGGCTCCACTGAAAACAGTTAATAAACTAACAGCTGAAACAATGAGGACAGTGACTGGGCATATCTAAAGTACGATCCACACGTGTGCCGTTTTACCTAAAATCTGCAGTTGAGGAAAAAGATCCCTGTGAGTAAACAGCCGTACTGGTCAAAATGATTAGATGTTGTCACCAGTCAATTATGGAAATAAAATTTTTGATCCTATTTTTTTTTTTTTTTTTTGGTAATACTGACTGCTTACTGTAAAAAGACTGCAAAGAATTTGAGTTATTTGCTGTGGACAATGAGAGGAAAAACTGTAATCACTGCTAATAATACAAAATATAATTATATATAAATAAATATAATAAAATGTAATCATAATCATTATTATATCAGAAACTCAATTCATTTGTTTTTTTCAATAACGTGACCCTGGAGCACAGAACCTAGTTATAAGTAGCACGGGTATATTTGTAGCAATAGCCAACAATACATATGGGTCAAAATTATCGATTTTTTTTTTTTTTTTTATGCCACAAATCATTCAAATATTAAGTAAAATCATGCTCCATGAAAATTTTGTAAATTTCCCACCGTAAGTATAGCAAAACTTAATTTTTTGATTAGTAATATGCATTGCTAAGAACTTCATTTGGACAACTTTAAAGGCGATTTTTTAAATAAATAACATTTTGATTTTTTGCACCCTCAGATTCCAGATTTTCAAATAGTTGTATCTCAGCCAAATATTGTCCTATCATAACAAATCATACAACATTTTTTTTTTTTTTTTTTTTTTAACTTAACCTTATGACTGGTTTTGTGGTCCAGGGTCACATATATAGGGTACATGTAATTCACATTATAGGTAGACAACAGGTGAAAAAGCTGTCAACTTAAAGTAAATAAATAAATAATCAATCAATCAATCAGTCTAGAGATTTTTTTGGAATAGTTTACTTTAGTGCATTGGCATGCTTAATTTTCCCATACCATATGAGTTGTGAAAATAGCTGTTTTTATATTTTAGGAAGATGGATCATTATATTTGGGGGTGTTAGTAGTAATAAAAGCCAATTATAACATTTTATATAACATAACATTATTATAAGATTTTGTATATAATTTGTCTATAATTGCATGCTTAATTTTCTCACACTACCAGTCAAAAGTTTCTGAACAGTAAGATTTTTAATGTTTTTAAAAGAAGTCTCTTCTGCTCAGCAAGCCTAAATTTATTTGATCCAAAGTACAGCAGAAACAGTAAAATTCTGAAATATTTTTACTATTTAAAATAACTGTTTTCTATTTAAATATATTTTAAAATGTAATTTATTCCTGTGATTTCAAAACTGAATTTTATCATCATTACTCCAGTCACAAATCATTCTAATATTCTAATTTGTTGCTAAAAAAAAACAAACAAAAAAAACTATTATTATGTTGAAAACAGCTGAGTAGAATATTTTCAAGTTTCTTTGATGAATAGAAGAACAGCATGTATCTAAAATAGAAATTTTGTATCGTTATAAATGTCTTTATCATCAAATTAAAGCACTGTTACTAAATAAAAGTAATAATTTCTATAATCCCCCCCCTCCTCATTACCATTTTACCAAATATACCATTTTTTAATTTAAATATTATTACAAAAGCTTCTTTTAATTTCAGATAAATGCTGATCTTTGAATAAATGTTTCTTGAACAGCAAATCAGCACAGAAGACATTTTAAGATCCATTCAAATAGAAAGCATTTATTTAAAGTTTTATTACAGTAAAATATTTCAGAATATAACTGCTTTTTCTGTATTTTGGATCAAATAAATCCAGGTTTGGTCTTAAAAAAACATTAAAAAACTAACTTTTTACTAATAGCGTATAAATAACGTTATAGCTAGGTTATCATATGTGACCCAGGATCACAAAACCAGTCATAAGGGTCATTTTTTCAAAATTGAGATTTATACATCATATGAACGCGAATAAGAAGCTTTTCACTGATGTATAGTTTGTTAGGATAGGACAATATTTGGCCGAGGTACAACTATTTAAAAATCAGGAATCTGAGGGTGCAAAAAAATCAAAATATTGAGAAAATCACCTTTAAAGTTCTTCAGATAATGTTCTTAACAATGTACATTACTAATCAAAAATTAGGTTTTCATACATTTACAGTAGGAATTTTACAAAATATCTTAATGGAACATGATCTTTACTTAATTTCCTAATGATTTTTGCCATAAAAGAAAAATCAATAATTTTGACCCATACAATGTATTTTTGGCTATTGCTACAAATATACCCCAGCGACTTAAGACTGGTTTTGTGGTCCAGGGTCACATATTAGGGTCTTAACATCAGTTCCTGTTCCAGAAGGAGTGATCATTACGACACTTGTAGGAAACCTCTGTAGTGCCAAACTTCACCGCAAAATTACTCCTCAGGGCGACCGAACGACCCCTGGCTTACTGAAGAGAACCAGTTCAGTGACTCCCAAAGGAAGTGCCACAACATTGCACGGTGACGTCATCACTGACTGCCACGAGGTGAGGTGCGGACCGCAGCACGGCTCTTTGGGCAAGTCATCCGCCGAAATGACACGTAGCCTAGCGTTAAAATACAACTATACTCCACGGACACAATACGAGTAAAACCTTGCACAGTATCACGGGTTTCCCGGTGAACACAGCTTGGGATTTATACAGTGAGGTGGACAGACCCCTTGCTATATCACTTTATAACAAACCACGTCGATGCAAATCATTTGACATAATTTCTTAATTCGTATTCTATTTCAATGCTTGAACACGGTTATAAACGTTGACAATACTCATAAACTCTAACTCACAGCATCATTTACTACCAGAGCAGGTCGCACCTTCTTACATCCGCATTTGAAGTTCGGAACATCAGTCAATGTAACCTTCCGCCTGCGGTAGAAGTGCTGAGGCTGGGAGCGCCGCCATTTTGAATGTCTGGTCCGTTCCTCCTTCCGTCGATTGAGAAGATTGCACTTGTTTTCTGGTATCATAACGGCTGGTGAGTGAGAGCTTATTTTAAACGCCTAAACGACGTCATTTACGCTTGTTGAGCTCGGAGCTGTCAAGCCGCGCGGATTTATTCGCGTTTGCTTGGGTTGACTCTGGTCTGCATAGGAAGTGGAGCGCACAGGCTAATGCTAAAGGCAGCTCGCGAGCCTCTCGCGCCGGGACGCTGTCATAAGCTGGGGCGCTAACGGTCGCCGCTCGCTAAACTATCACTCGCGTTGTACTTCCACGGACGGCGTGAAATTCCAGTTAGACTGTAGTTTATGAACGTTTCAGTGGGTTTAAAGTAGAGGTGTATGTTTAATCCTCCCTCAGATCGACGCTCAATTTGAGGCCTGACTAGACTCCAGTCAGTTAGCAACGGACACACGCAGCACTTCATTCACCGACATTACGGAGGAATAACAGAGGTACTCATTGCAATTTAAAGGGCTTAGAAACGAGTATTAATACTCGTGAAGTGAACTGAAATGAACCTGTGTTGTACCACGGCTTAATGTTCCATCATCTCACTGTTTATCATTTAGCTTAGCACTAATGGCTTGACGTTGTAACGCAAGGGGATGGGTCCAGAAACATCAAAACCTTCCACAATCTCTCTTAATGTTACAGAATGAACAGTCAGGGTGTTTTCTGAGGAAACTTAGTAGTGGTAAGTGCGAGGAGTGCGTTACGTATGATGTCACTTGTGTGTTTTAGTCACCAGGTGGGTTCAAGAGAGATGTTAAATCATTCTTCTCCACATAGTACTCTGTATATTAATGTTGTCTGTTTGTCATGTCTTTACCACCCGTTGGTTTGTGGTGGACAAATGAATGGCGTGTTGGCATCTCTTCCTTGTGATTGTGGAGTAAGGTTACAGAAATATAGGAAGTGACCGTCTGTAAACGTGTCCTCCCACAGTCCCTGCAGCAGTTTGCATGATTCCTGGCTTAAATTTGCATTCTTTGTTCTCTCCAAAAGTGTTTTTTTTTCTGTTAATGAATTATTTTATTAGTTTCATTTAACAATCTTTTCTGAATTGTTTTTTCCCCCCCAATTAGTTGATTCGTCTAACAGTTGTTTACAGTTAATATATAGATAATTTTCTGATTGGTCTGTTAATTCTTTGGCTAATTTGTCAGTAAATAACTGTAATGTCTGCCAGGAATCTTTCAGTGGTTTATTCAAACATTTTCTAATAAAAAATACTGGTTATAGAAAACCACCAACATTAAAAGTGTCAAGAAGGCATCTCTCAGCAATACCCATGAGTTCACAGTCACTATTTGGCCCTGACAGCAACATTTGCTTACAGGTGCGAGTTTTAAAATGTTTGTTCATTCAGCAGATTAAAGTAGCCGCTTGAATATCTGTATTTGAATGAACAACGGTGTTCTAAACTCAATAACTGTACTGACGGAATCAAAGATGGCAATGTCCATAACAACAGGAAGTTTTGTCACTATTGACAGCATGTTATTAAATAAATGAGGCCAATCAAGGCGTAGGTTTATTAGTCAGATATTATAAAAAGTCTTTAAATGCAGAGCGTAACCATGACAGCTCTAGTAGATCTTCTGATGAACGCAGCTCATTTCTTTATCATACATTGGTCGTGAATTATTTCTTTATAGCAAGACTTCCTTACTATATTGTGTCTGTGAGTTGATACTCTTAAACGTCCCACTATATGATGTACATTTGCAGTTATAAAGTTGACAGGTGAATAATGGACACTGTGAGGCAAGTCATTTTAACAGTTCCTTGCACCTGTTTTTCAAATTTTGTTCCACTCTGTCTTTACTCAATCTTTATCTACATCTTCTGTACACCTAATTACTGGCACAGTGTGCCAAGTTCAGTATTTTACTAGTATAGATGCTACTAGTAAAAAAAAAAAAAGGATGCTACAGTAGCAATATGTAAAATTTGTTTGATTGAAATATCGTTAGGTGACTGGTTTATTACCTGAGAACATCATACAGCGTTCACTTCTCCAAATTTAAATACCAAAACTTTTAGTTTTCTGCTAAATGAAGACTTTAATTTCAGTTTTGGTAAAATAAAATAAAATAAAAAAAATGTGCATCACTACTAGTAAACATTCAGATTTACTAATACCTACAAGATTAGTCATTACTGTAACCAGTAGAGTAAGAAGTTTTAGTTATTTCTAATAACTAATGAATATTTAAAACAAATAGCCTTGATTTGGCAAGCCTGTTTTTGTTTAGTTTTAGTTTGACTGTTCAGTAAAACTTCAGAATCAGATCATCTCCTTAAGGGGGTTGTGTCCTTTTTTTTTTTGCTTTTCTCCCAGTTGCTAAGCACAGCTTCCATGTGATCAGACGTGACTCTCTGGAGGCAGGTGTGCGAGAAATCCTCGCTATGTGTCGACACAGAGATTGAGATATTTTCTCTCGTTACCTGAATGCAGCTCTCTCGGGCTCACACTTTAAATTATTAAGAGAAATTGTTTGTTTCCATTATCATAACCTGGCACAATATTTGTTCATATTTACATACACCTTTAGTGATTGGATTGGATTATCATGTTACTGTCCCAGGTTAGGACATCTGGTCAAATATTATTGTACTACAGCTGCTTTTGTGGTTATGGTTTATTCCTGTGTCTAAATAGATTCAACTGTAGAGTCAGATTGTATCAGCAAATTGTTAAACTGTCTATTCTAAGCAGAATAGCTTTCCCACTGCAACAGATCTCCTTACATCACCTGTTTACCAGAGTCTCCCCATGTTTGCAGCTATATGCCTTTGGCAGGAGACCCACAGTGCAACAATGCTCTTATTATCCAAGAATTGAAGGTATGGACACGTAAAGCTGATCTTGGAGAAACCATTCTTCTCTTAAACTATGAAGCTACCCCACCTAAGGTCACCTTAATCCCTCTATTGTACCTCTTCTGTCTTCCAAGCAGTAAGCTATAAGTGGAAGAGCGTGTGTATGACGAGCAGTCCTGCATTGTAGTTGAAAGGCATGCTTCCTTTCACTGTCAAGGAGGATCATGCAGCCTTGTGTAATTCTATGGCTAGGTGTGTGTAGTCATGCTTTCTTAATGTCGTAGTTCCTCATTCATTGATCTTTAACAGTTATGGCTGTACTGATGTCACAATATTGGATGCTGAATCACAAGCTGTCATGAAGCTTATGATCTGCTTATGTATGTTTTCAATGTGGAAAACCCATCTTGTGTTTGTCTGTCTTGAACGCAGACTGCCATTAGATTTTAAAACCAAGGAGAGTAGTTCAGTGGCAGGAGCCGTACCGGGAATAGGAAGCACTTTCTTGTCTCGCACTTGTTCCCTTAATTGAGCCGTCTAAACAGCATCATATCCTGATGTAGGCCTAACTTTAATCTTCTCTATGCTGTGCAAACTACATACAGGGGAGAATGGAGCTTGTGGGAGAAAAATGCAGCCAATTCAAAGTTAATCTATCATATTTCTGCAATGCCAGGCAGGCATATTTTGATAAGAGTCCCACCTTTGAATGGTTTGTTTTAGCTTTACAGTACGCTTATTATCCAAAGCAGCAGTAATTACCAGGGAAGTCCACCAGGAGCAATATGTCTTTATGTGCTGTTAAGCGTATATAGCAGTAGGGTTTTTGAACTCTGTAATACGGCAGTATCAATCTACAAAATTGCTTTAAAATGTTAGTGCATCCAAAATTAAAAAATGCTGTCATTTGCTCACTCTCATGTTCTTTCAAGCCTGTTTGCCTTATTAATGAGAAATAGAAGAAGATATTTTGAATAAGGGTTTGGACCCATTGAGTAGATTAGATGTTTTCCAAAGTATCATCTTTTATGCTCCACATCTATATGGGTCTTTTGTTTTTGGGTGAAGTATTGCTTGACTGTGTCAAATCACTACATGTGTTATAAAATGGGTAGTTCTGGTCTAGTTTTTAAATGGTAAATGCAGCTCTCAGTCAATGGTATAGTAACATCTGCTGCATGTCATGCCTAACGACATCTTTTTGACACTTGTGTCTAAGCAGATGATGAACCAGTAATTGGTCTATAATTTTTGCTTTCCTTTTTGACTCTAATTGTATTTAATTGGCGTTAAAATCATTTCATTATTTGGATTCTGTGAAGAATATGCAGACTGCCTGTGCAATGATCTCCCCCCAGCAAGAAGTTATAGGTCTTGTTTGCAGCTTAAGTTAAGTCAGGGCTGCTAATTGCCCTTAGCCTGCATGTCATCTGCATAGAGAGGTTTGCTAATGCTAACATAGTGCCAAGTAAGCTGAAGAGGCACTTAGAAATGAAGTATCCCTGCCTCAAAGAAAGAAGACTTGGCTTTCATCAAACTGGCAGAAGACCAAGAACTGTGTGAAGGCATCTGACACAATACAAGAGGCTAGTTACTTATTGCTGGAGCTTACTGAAGGGGAAAAAAAATGTGATAGCCGAGACGCTGGTCTGATTGTGTCTTTTTGTCTGTGTCCAAAAAAAATATGTTCTGAAACTTTTTGATTTTATTTGCTTTGCAAGTTTACACAATTTTACCAATTTCTGCTTGTTTTAAGTGTAATATTTCTTTTAGTAAATGGTAAAAGTTCAAATATCAAATGACATTGACATCTCTTGTGTCCTAGTGTCTAATGATTTTATAGAGTGTCTAATTTTTATAGTTAATATGTATGCTTTTTTATGACCCCTTATTAATTGAGAGACAAAATTAAATATTTGTATTTTTTGAAAGTTCTTTTTTCACATAGAAGATGCCATTCGGAATTAACTATTGAAGACAGGTGTTTAAAGTGGGAAAAGAATCTATACGGGCCATTCTGCAGAATTGGTGCAAACTGCTGTCCCACAATCAAAAAAAAAAAAACACATTTAAAAAGCATTTAAGTATTCAAATCTTAGATGTTTACTAAGATCCTTCTATTATCTATTGAAACCCACAATAATATTTAAAATATCAGTAAGCTTAACATATATAAAATCGTCATCTATTGGGTACTTTCAGTTGGGAGGTGGCTGTCCCGAACCCTAACTAAATTTTAGCTTATGAAAATATTAAAATAATTTTTGCATTTTAATTCCATTGTTGTTTTTAAAGAAGTATCTTTTTGATTCTTTTAAAAAAAAAAGAAAAAAAAAAATAAAAAAAAATAAAAAATTAAAACCCCTACATATATGATCAGGAAATATTTATGTGTCCCTTTCTTTCATAGCTACAAGGTGAGTAGATAGGCCCCATCATTTTGAGGTAAATGTGTTCAAAAGCATGAAAAATCTGTTTAACTTTGAGGTATGTAGTCACAACTGAAACATCTCATCATTGTTTCGCTACTGACAAAAGGGAACACATAATTCTTTGGGGGAAATAAACAATTTTAGTGCAGTTATGCAAATTTTTAATATTGTAGTATGTTTTATTAGTGTTTTAGTATGTGGGTTAAAATTCTGTAATGTGATGTGGTCACTGCCGAAACATGGGATGTTTTGTCAAAACTAAAGTATATTGAATTACCAACTAAGATGTTATGATAGTGTTTGGTTTAGTGTGTATTCAAACTAATGAATCTTTAACTTTAAAATCCGTATGTTCAGCTTTTTGCCTTTTACAAAGAAAATTTGGATTCCAAATACAACAAATCTCATAAATCACACTTGAAGTATTGTTAAAATTGTAATTGTTATGGATTTATCTCTAAAAACTTTTTAATAAAGTAGAAAAAATATATTTACAAGGAAGATAGGTCAGTATAACCCTTCTTATTAAATTATATATTGCTGTTTTGATAGTGACAAATTTGGCGAGAGGACAAATATTCCAAAACTTTCTGAAAATACAATATGAGAATTAACTGTACAGTTACTAGAATTGTGTACCCTGGATATTATACAATTTGCCTACATACAACCCTATGAGCTTAATATAAAGACCACTACTTGTTTTATTCCTTGGAATAACACTTTGCTTTAATCACTTCATGCTTAATTGGACAGTGACATTGCATATTTGTCGTTAAACGCTCTTCTTTGCGCTCTCCGTCCATTTGCGACCGTAACTTTTGTTGTTCTGCAGGGAGATGCTGAGAATGTCTTTGTTTAGCAAGTAATTACTGTAGTTCCTTTCTGGTTCGAGCAGCTTAATTAGGTGCTGCATGCTAACAGATTTAAAGTGCGGGGCTCCTCTGTGATGGAGAGCCAAAAGCAGCTCTCATCTCTGCATGGAGGAAGGGAGGAATATTAACTTGGTGTTGCATCTTGGCTCTGTATGTATGTATGTATGTGTGTGTGTGTGAGATGGATCTCCTGGTGTGATTAATGTGCGTTCTCAGAGCCGTAAACCACTTGTAGTGCTTCGTCTTTCCAGTGCCACTGATTACTTGCTTTTGCAACTTACGTATAATTACAAGGTGACCTCACACCATCCGTACACTCCATCACTGCGTTGTGTGGGGTGAAAGTAGTGTAATGTTTGAACTTTAATGCCATGTCCATTCAACCTCAGCCTGCTGGATGACTCATTTCCTGTTCAGTCTGTTTATATGCTCTGCGATCATATATTTAACTGCTCTTTTTGCCACAAAGCTGTCCCCGCACATCCTACGACACCTTCCTACAATAATCCAGAGAGGTTTTTTGATAGATGAGCCTTCTCTTTCTATTAGCAGCCCCATTTCACTCCCTCCATGCTAATATCCCTCTAATTCTCAGTGTTTATGAGCTGAAGGTCGGTTTTCTCCTATGTGGCAGGTGTTAGTGTGACCTTTACTTTCTGTGCTCTCTTTACCCTTATATACATTTTCTGCATTGTTCTTTGCCTTCATTTGGGATGCTAATATAGGTTTATTGGGTTTCTCTTTAGATTAGATGTCTGATATGATTTTTGTTAAGCAAAGGATAATCAAATTACCTTTAGTATTCTGAAACTTTATCGCATAACCTCCAGTTGTGAAGTGCCCTTTTATGTTTGGTCCAGATGTTTGTGTTAAACCTGGATTCATCTTGAACGTTGTAGAAGTGGGCAGTCATGTAATCTTACCACTTTGTATGCACCCACTTTTAATTTTTAATCAGCCTCCAGTGGATTGAAACCTGATTCTGTTGAAGGAATGGAATTTCACAGGTGATTCCACCTGCTTGTCACATTGGCTGATGGAGTTGATTATGGCCATATTCTGATGTCTGCCTTTTCCAGACTGACTGTCCCCATGGAAAAGATCGCCACATGTTCTAGTCAATTATGAGATGCTCTGCGTCCTTCGGGATTCATGGAGCTCTGCAGAATGACTGATCAAGAGAGAGCTCTGGGGTGTCGTGCTTAATTCGTCTTGCAGAGCAGGAGCGATTTCCCTATTTACATCATTAGTATGGCAACGCTTCATTTAGACTTGACAACCAGTTGCTGTTGAAGGCCGTTAAAGCTAATTTATTAGTTAATATCATGAGAAAAGTATGCGTTATATAAGCGGAAGTATTTATTAAGCCTGATATCTAAAAAGATTTCATT
Organism: Labeo rohita; assembly: GCF_022985175.1. Classification (NCBI taxonomy): domain Eukaryota; kingdom Metazoa; phylum Chordata; class Actinopteri; order Cypriniformes; family Cyprinidae; genus Labeo; species Labeo rohita. Next base: position 5,560,536 of record NC_066875.1, read on the forward strand.
TTCTCTTTTTTTTTTTTTTTTTTTTTTTTTTTTGGAATGCAGGGTGAAGGTGTACAAAACTACAAAATCAGCTAGTGTTTTGCTTGATTGTCTAGTCAACTAATTGGCCTTAAACATAGCCTGTATAATTAGGCTGGTTTCAGATTCATCTGACCCCATTTGGATACATTTCTTAGGGGTTGTTTACAGAAGATCAGCTGAAACGAAAGAAACTGAACCCAAAGAACTATTGATGTGTTTTTAAACTTGTGCTATGTTAACTTAGGGATGGGACAATAAATCGATTCGTGGATCGATTCTGAGATCTTCCGAATGCATCGCCATTCTCTTTGGAATCGATTCTGAGCTTAGATTTTAGCAGCAGATGGCGCTCTAATCTAGTTTTTATCCGCACACTCAAATGCTCATGAAGTAGAGTGCTGAAGAGAACTTGTGCCTTCGGCTGAGTCATGTAATTTCACCTCGGCTCAGAATGTTTTTATGACGCAAGATTATTGTAAACACAGCCCACTGTGAACACCCTTGTAATTCGCTTCAACCTTTTCAAATTGTATAAATGATTATTTTAGGCTCAAGTGCGTGTAAGGACTTGGAAATGAGCAGAGCACGGCTGTTTCTAAAGCAAGCAGTGCCATCTGCTGTTCTAAACTAAACTCAGAATCGATTTGAGAAAAAATCGCGATGTGTTCGGAAAATCTTGAATCGATGCTGAATCATTTCTCGATTCGCATTGCAACGATTTATCGTCCCATCCCTATGTTAACTTGAGTTTTAAAAACAAAGCACTTGTGGTGAGTTTGAGTCTGAGATGCAACACAATAAAAATTGGTCTAAAAGGATATGGATGTAGAGGTGGTGCTTAAAAAAAGAATTTAAAGATAGTGTGAAAACTATAAAGCATTGAATTTTTTTTGGCATCTTAAACATATGCACTACCAGTCTATTTTAGATAAATGCTGTTCTTCTGAACTTTTTATTTATCAAAGCAACCTGAAAAAATTCTACTCATCTATTTTCAACATAATAATAATAATAATAATAATAATAATAATAATAATAATAAATTAGTTTTTAGCAGCAAATCAGAATATTAGAATGATTTCTGAAGGATCATGTGACTGGAGTAATGATGCTAAAAATTCAGTTTTGAAATCACAGGAATAAATTACATTTAAAAAATATTCAAGTAGAAAACAGTTATTAGTAAAAATATGTCAAAATTGTACTGTTTTTGCTGCTACTACTACTACTAAACTACTACTACTACACTATACTACTATACTATAACTATACATAAATAAATAAATAAATAATTACATAAGATATAAAATATACTGGGGCTGGGCAATATATAGTATCGCCAATATCACAGTGTTTTCAGCGTCTTGGGACATGAACACATGAAATTAATCTCCAGTGCTGCTCTGAAATTCGCTTAGCAATCTTTTCATGGGGCTACTGCTTAAAACTGCCTTTGTTTTGTCTTTGTTTGATCTCATGTTGCTCTGGCAAACGCAAGCATTGTATAAATCATCATTTGTCTTCGTGGCAGATATATTGCTGCTGCTGTGACGCTCCACAGACTGACACTGTGCTTTCATTACAGAGGATGCCAGCTCCGATCAGACTGCGGGAGCTGATCCGGACAATCCGGACGGCTCGAACCCAGGCAGAGGAGCGAGAGATGATCCAGAAAGAGTGTGCTGCCATTAGGTCATCTTTTAGAGAAGAGGACAACACATACCGCTGTAGAAATGTGGCTAAGCTGCTTTATATGCACATGTTGGGCTACCCGGCACACTTCGGCCAGGTAAGAAAACAGTATTTTAGAATTTGTTCAAAATCTTTAAAAGGGCTACAAGAAGTGCCCACTGTAAACAGAATTTTACTGATGGGCAAAATCTCATTTTCAGCTGGAGTGTCTGAAACTGATTGCATCACAGAAATTCACAGACAAACGGATAGGATACCTGGGAGCCATGCTGCTCCTAGACGAGAGGCAGGACGTCCATCTATTAATGACAAACTGCATCAAGAAGTGAGTGAGCCGAGGATCTCATCTTGTCTCAACACTCTTTTGAATCACATCTGGCTGTGTGATTGGTGGGAGTTAAATGTGACTGTTGTAAGTGGAGAGTGTGAAGTGCAGGAGGATTGGGAGCTGCTTCCTGAGTGTGATGGCATTTTAAATTGCATTTCTTTCTTTGTTCCATTTAGTATCTCTCAAACATCGTACTGCACATTTTCACACACGTTACTGTTATTATCTCAACTGATTTTTCTTGTGCACTCATATTTTACTTTAAGGCTGAAAAAGAAAATTTTGTTGTCTGTTGCCTAAATTTGTTAGTTTCATGCTCTCAGCAACCAATAATTAATTGCACAAAACGTATTGTTATCAGAACAAACAATGTTTTTTGCATTTTGGCAGATGCCTTTTATCCAAAGCAACTTACATTGCATTCGATGTATGTATTTGATCAGTTTGTGCATTCCCTGGGACTTAAACCCATGACCTTGGTGTTGCTAGTACCATGCAACATTTCTGTAGTTCAAACAGTAGAGCATGTATTTACCAACTCTCATTGAAAATTAATGTCTTTGGTTACTTAGATGCTGTCAGTTCTAACTAGATTGCCTATCTTTTCTATCTTTTCAACCAAAATTCACCCAAATCAAAAAAACATACTTTTTTTGCTTAGTTTAGTTAATGTCATAAAACTAGCGGGCTAAGCCAGTAGTAGTACTGACAATGTCAAGTAAACGTGGCTGAAGATACAAAAAGAGGATCAGATGAGCCAAATGAATTAAGTCATTTATGCTGGAACTGCTCTGGTTTAAAGGTCTGAGCAGGTTTGTGAATCATTTGGCTTAGATCTTGACTTCAAATCATTTAATTTAGATCAGAACAGGTTCATGAATCATTTCGCAAATTGAATTATTCAAATCAAATGATTCGCGAAACTCTATTTGAAGTCACATGATTCATGAGCGACGCTTTGAGTCCTGATCTGAAATGATGGTTTGCGAATCAAAGCTTAGCAATCTTTTTATGGAACTGCTGCTTAAAACTGCCTTTGTTTCATCTTTGTTTGGTCTCATGTTGCTCTGGCAAACGCAATCAGGTTCACGAATCATTTGTTTCAGATTGGGGCTTTAAATCGTGTATTGCAAATCATTTGATTTGGATCAGAACTTGCATGTCACAAATCATTTGATTGATATCAGGACGGGTTCTTGAATCATTTTGCAAACTGAATTCTTCAGAACAGATGATTCGCGATACACGACTTGGAATTTCTGATCTAAGTCAAATGATTTGCGACTTGCGCTTCGAGTCCTGATCTGAAATGATGGTTCGCAAATCATTATTCCAATTGGAACTTTGGAGCATTGATTCAAAACTGGGACTTCAGTGCGGGTTCTCGAACCATTTGATTCACTTCAGGACTCCGGAGCACGTATGGTGAATAATTTTTCGCTCTAAACAGTAGAAAATATCAAAGAATTATAGTACAGTTATAAAAACAAAGAAAAAGTATACACACATACAAATCTATTAAGAAAGTTAACCTTGGTTTTACTATAGTAGAAATGTAGTATACTTTGTAGTACTTTAGTAGTAATACTTTGCATACTTTTCACTTTATTTTTGTCATTTTGTTTGTATACTAGTATATTTTTGTTTATCTTTTTTCAACATTTGAAAGACGACATTGTTCAATAAGTGAGATCTCTGATTGAAGTCCTTGAAAATTCAAAAAATAGTGCTTGAAAGTCCTTGTAAGTTCTGGAAGTTCCTTTTACAGTATCTGTACGAACCCTGAAAAAACCATTGTCTTAAATGATGCTATACATTTCTGTGTATCCTCTACATCTAATGTTCTCTCTGCAGTGACTTGAACCACAGTACACAGTATGTGCAGGGACTGGCCTTGTGCACCCTGGGCTGCATGGGCTCATCCGAAATGTGCCGTGACTTAGCTGGCGAAGTGGAGAAACTCCTCAAAACGTCAAACTCCTATCTGAGGAAAAAGGTATTTCACACCCCCTCACAGCTGAATGTGGACTTCATGTCCAGTTGGACGTCGCACTCTGAATGTGTGAATGGTTTTGACATGAGCTCTTCGCCCTCAGGCAGCACTGTGTGCGGTTCACGTCATCCGCAAAGTCCCGGAGCTGATGGAGATGTTCCTGCCAGCAACAAAAAACCTGCTCAGCGAGAAAAATCATGGTGAGAGCTGCACTTTGAAACCTTTCCCATAGGTCTCATTTTATTTTCATAAAAAATGGACAAACAGTTACATTTTTATGGTATATCCCTTAACATATTGGAAAAATTAATGCATGTTAAATGAAAAATGTGAACTTGAACGTTTGATTTAAGATGAATGCTGGTGACGTCTCAAATGTATCATTTTCTGTTACCCAAAAAACCTTAAGCTTTTTTTAATTTGTTCATATTTAAGTCTGTCTTCATGTTCAGGAACAACAGGAGAATATTGGTTTGTTCTTTTTCCTAATGTAAACAAACGTGCTCACAGGTTATATAATGAAATCTGATAAGGAAATCATTGTATTGTTCTGTGTTTTCTGCAGGAGTTCTCCACACCTCTGTTGTCCTCCTCACTGAAATGTGTGAGCGAAGTCCCGACATGCTCTCTCACTTCAGGAAGGTACGTAGCAAGCATTCATGCCTTGACCTTCAGCAGTCACCTCTAAAACTGTGTTTATGCACCACATCAGCCACTCTGAGACAAAAACACTCTTATCTGTTGCTGATAGCGTTGACATGACTACTGAAATGAGACTGTAGTCCTTACTGAAATCTGGATGCTTGTCCTGGATTTAGCTGCAGGTGTGTTTATCTCACTGGGAGATGAATACGGGTCCTTCCTGTCTGTATATTTATCTGCTTCTACTCTTCCCACCCCCAGCCTGATCTACTGTGCCAGCACGCCCACCTCTCATGCTCATAACCGTAGCATTATGTTAAGCTCTTCTCTGAAAGTGACTCTTTTTTCCAGTTCCCCCCTAACATCTACTTCATATTTTTTCTGTCATTTGTCTTCGTTACAATTCCTGCATTGTGTTAGAATGAGAAGGTAAGAGGACATTCTGGTTTCATAGCTGGTGCATGCTTAAAAAAAAACAAAACAAAACAAAAGTCTCATCATCATGGTCACTGTAGATGTAGTCCAATTTTTGGTTTTGATATACTGTTTATTTTGCAATTGTTGTCATTTTAAGTGTTTTCTTTTGTTTTTATTCAGGATTACGTAGACATCATATACATTTTTCACTTGTCCTGCGTTTACCTTTAGATTAATTTCTCTTTCATACGGTCACTATTGGGTTGTGGTTTTTCCAATATGTACATTATAGTGGGGGCACATGAAAATGGATGCATTTGACAAATTAATAAGGATTGTGTTAATACACATAGCCAAACAATTACAGTAAACACTGACATGATTTCCATGTCTTAAAGTATAGTGAAACCAATCTATTGGAAGATGATCAACTCAGGGTGCCTTGCGTGTATTGACACTTACTGACCCTTTTTTTTTGTGCTGTCCTGTTTTGAAATCTCCATAACCCTGCTGTAACCTTGCTGATAGTCTTTTCTTTCTTCTCCCACTGGTTTTTTTCTAGCTGGTTCCACAACTTGTACGAATCCTGAAGAACCTGATCATGTCAGGCTACTCCCCTGAGCACGATGTGTCTGGCATCAGTGACCCTTTCCTGCAGGTAAAGACACATCTTCTGTCAGTTTTACTATGTGTAAAAGTGCCCTAAGTGATGTTGGCTGTTCTGTTCTGCCGTTGAATTAGACACAACCTCTTTTTCTAAAATTGGTGCTGCATTAAGTCTAGTAGTAATTTTGCAATGGAAGCAAAAGTGCACTCTCCCATGACGAACTCAAAATTGGTCTGTGCTTTACTTATTTGATTCATCTCAACACGCTCTCAACTTTCTGCTTCCCTTATATGGACTGATCTATGAACATGCAAAATGAGTGACAGTGCCTCTTTCTTTTTTTTTTTTTTTTTTTTTTTTTTTTTTTTTTTTTTTTACTGTACACCTTTGTATGGAAGCCCACTTCCAACACTGATTAAAAAAAGGTTATTGCAACCATTTCTCACACAATTCAGATTTTTTTTTTAGAATTGTGAGATATATTCTTGCAGTTTCAAGTTATTAACTCAGAATTGTGTGATATACTCACAGTTGTGAGTTTAAGTCAGAATTGCGTAGTATAAACTTGCAATTGCAAGTTATAAAGCCAGAGTTGCGAGATATAAACTCACAATTGTGAGTTAAAGTCAGATTTGCATGATATAAACTCGCAATTGCAGGTTATCCACATTTCCGAGGGGCGCTACTGTAAAAAAGAACATGGGTACAACTTCCGGTGAGGCGGCAGTAGTAGTATACCAATGGTATTTTGTGTGCTAATTAGTGAGAGGCTAGGTGTTTTTCTGATCATTTTTAACTTTGTAAAGTTGCAGACCTTAATGAGAGATGTCGTTATGGTACTCAGGGACAGCATGTGCTGTTCGAGGCTGTGCTCCCACATCGTTAGCAAGTTTGGATTCCTAAAACTTGAATGACTGTTAACTAGTGATTTGACATTTTGAGCAGAGGCATCTGAGCTTGTGTTAAGGGGTGTGCCAAATGAAGCCTAGATTCAAGGGTTGTGTTGTTAACGTAGAAATCAAGATTAACTTTGTGTGTCAGTTCGAACCCCCAGATCTTACTTATTCATTTATATTTTTAAATACCCAGTCATACAAGTAATATGAAAAATACAAATTGTTTCAGGAAAATTAAATATTTTCCGTATGCACTTAATGTGTACATTATTCTTCTATTATATCATATAGATGTTCGTACTAGCATTTTATGGCACAGGGTAAATGAATTCATCACAGACAGAAATTCAACAAACAAACACACGCACTGTTAGACTTACATTTTTGTATGTAACATGAGTCAACCTGTGGAATGTGTGGTGAATGTTTCGTCTGACAGAGTTTTTGGCTGCTTGAGTTTTTACTAGCCACCAGATTGTGCTGTTTTTTTTCGACACTCGCAAAGATTTGAATCTTTTACCGAAAATTTTTGTGTTTCACAAGGCTTCCTCACTACTGTCAACTGTTGAATGAATGAGTGTAACGTTCCGCTTGTTTACTTCAAGCCGGCAGACACTCCCACTTTTGATGCAAGGCCTCATGGGGCGTAGGAAACTTGTGGATAAACTCACAATTGTGAGTTATAAATAGGGATGCACCAATACTGAGCTCCTGTACTCGTACACGTACTCATTAAAATACCCCGATACCAAATGTCAATACCACACAGCATCTGACAAGTTATTAGAGATTAAAGATGTCTACGAAGTATATGTCTGCATTTAATATAATGTTAAACATTCAGTATTAATGCCTGTAAAGCTGATGTACGCATGCTGATAAGCAAAGCACACAGAGCGGATTGAGCGCATGACTGCACACATCTGCGAGCTTGTCGAGTGAATATTCCTTTCTCATAGACATCACTGGAAACTTTGTAGTTTGGTCTGATATGTCAGACACAAGTGAGTAAACCAATGCACAACTTACTTATTGGTAGAGAGAGAGAGAGCACTTCTGTTGCGAGATCTTTATTGATGTTTGCTCAGTACATGCATCATTTGGGTTAAAACTAAATTGTAAATATAAATCAAAATTTATAGGGGCATTCACTATAAACGTCGTTTATTTTCAGGCTTAATCATATAAGACTTTATGGCGAAAGTAAAACTAGCAGAATGCACTAGGCTGTACTGTACTTGTCCCTCTCATACTGCACCAATACAAATACATGCACGTGTTGCGCATGTTTTGCATTTATATCGCTTTGGAATATAAAACTCTGCACATTTAAGATGAAGAAAACTCATATAAAACTTATATTTCTGAAAATATCACAGTTAGGAGAATTATGACGAGTAGTTCCCTGCATTATTACAGCAAAACGTGTGATTACAGTACTGAGCCACTGCAGTGGAGCAGCTCTAATGCTATTCAATTAAAGATGATGTACCATAGAGCAAAACATTAACAGTGAAAGTAACAAAAACTTGTAAAATACATTTAAATGGTCATAATTAAGTGTGGAAAATAACTGAAGGATATAGAGTCAAACCAAAAATTATTCAGAATATTTATGTCTATCATTTATATCCGGGTATAATTTATTTATTTATTTATTTTTACTAATGGGTACAGGACACTATAGTTAATTTATGTAAGTGAGGACAGCAAAACAAAGTAAACTGTGACACATTATATCTAAAATTTCTTCATATAGTGGATTACCAGTTAAATTGATAATTTGGGACCAAAAATTATTCAGGCCGAATCTGGAAAAAAAAAATTGTTCAGGTTTACATGAAGCTGGTTGACAGCATGCCCAGGAAATTACAGGCTGTCATTGAGGCTAAGGGTGGCTCGACGAAGTATTAATAGTTATGTAATTATTGTCATACTAATAGCTGTCTGAAAATTTTTTGGTTGATTGTAATGCATTGTATACCTTTCTATCAAGGTTATTTGACATTACTGACACAGTTTAATTCTGATTTCTTGTCATATTTTATTACCAATTTCTGTAGCAACTCTAGTGAATAAACAGTGATAATGTGAGATGTTGAAGGTGTTTCTCGCAATTCTCATATACGGATATGAGATATAATTCATTAGGAGACATAAACTCGTAATTGTGAGTCATAAAATCAAAATTTTACGGATATGAGATATAATTCATTAAGAGACATAAACTTGTAATTGTGAGTCATAAAATCAAAATTTTGAGGGGAAAAAAGACTGATGTTCTTAAAATTGCGAGTTCTCACTAGGGTTGGGTATCATTCAAAAATTTTCAATATCGATGCCGATACCTTGACTTCGATACCGGTTCCTGAACGATACTTTTTTTCCGATACCAATTTTAACAAATTATCTGTATCTGAGAAAAAAAGTCAGAATTGCAAGATGTAAACTTGCAGTTGCAAGGAAAAAAGTCAGAATTGTGAGTCGCAGTTACCTTTTTTTTTTTTTTTTTTTTTTTCTTTTTTTTTCAGTGGTGGAAACGGGCTTCCACACATTTACCACACTTAGGGTTGTCACAGAGACATTATTTTAGGACACAATTTCAAGTAATATGTCATGTAACAGGGATTTTCTAAGTACCATTCCATAAAACAAAATGTCTTGCAGCAGTTTTAATGCTGCAGTCGATGTAAATTCAATTTTGTAATGTACCTCATGTCATTTGTTTGGTCAGATGCAAGAAATTGATTTTTAGAGTGGTCCTTAAGTTTACAATCCATTTTTCCCATATGAGGTGATACCTGTTCTTTATACCATAAAGCAATCTGATGAGCGCCTCTGGGCCACACTGTGTCTCTTGGCATTTTTAAGGTGCGGATATTAAGGCTACTGAGAATTCTGGGAAAGGGTGATGATGATTCTAGTGAGGCTATGAATGACATTCTTGCACAGGTAAGCAGTCTGATTAGATCCACTTTATAACCACAGCTTTTCCTTTATACCTTCTAAAGATTATCCATCAAATTATTTTTAATAGGTTGCAACAAACACAGAGACAAGTAAAAACGTAGGCAATGCTATCCTCTATGAAACGGTTCTTACTATTATGGACATCAAATCAGAGAGTGGACTAAGGGTGAGTGTTGCTCAGATTGGCAGTGCACTGCATATTCAATGATGTCTGCAGAAAGTGATTAAAAATAACGTTTGTTTTATTACAGGTTTTAGCAATTAACATTCTGGGACGTTTTCTTCTCAACAATGACAAAAACATCAGGTGTGTTACATTGAGGCTTGATTATCAAGTGGTTCATTGCTGTTCGATGATGAAGACCTCAACAAATGTTGATCTCATTGTCTCTGGCATCAGCTTTATTGTGGATGGAAATAGCTTATTTCATGTGCTGTCCACACTAGAATTGACTGTCAAAATTATAGGGCTTTGACATTATTACTCTCCCTGATTCAGATATGTGGCATTGACATCTCTACTGAAGACTGTGCAGACAGACCACAATGCTGTGCAGAGACATCGAAGCACTATCGTGGACTGCTTGAAAGACCTTGACGTGTCTATTAAAAGGTAATTTATGTACAGGCTCTATGGATTTATATACGAGTTGTACCATAAAAGGATGAGTCTCACTGATTGCGCTTGTCTTTATTCACAGGCGTGCAATGGAGCTGAGCTTTGCCCTGGTTAACGGCAACAACATCCGGGGCATGATGAAAGAGCTTCTGTATTTCCTGGACTCCTGTGACCCTGAGTTTAAAGCGGACTGCGCATCAGGGATCTTCCTGGCTGCTGAGAAGTAAGGCTGTTTATGTGAAATCATGCAAATCATGTTACTCTACTATTTTCATATTGAGCGGCTGCTGCTGGATTCGTAGTGGTCATGTTGCATGTCCTTGCAGCCCTTTTGAAAGCCTGCAAACCTTTACGTTAGAGGTTTTAGAAATAGTGTAAAGCCTAGTTAAGTGAATCTGATCAAATTCAATAAGCAAGCCCTTGAAGAACAAAGAGCTGTTCAAGTGAGTTGTAGAGCAGCTCATGGCTGTGTGATAAAAACGATTGATTCAGCGGCAGAAGCTGATTCTGTTGACACTTTAATATCTGACAGAACTAGAAGGGATTTGGTTAGGAGTGTTTAAAGAGATTTGGTTTACCAAATAACCAAGACTCTGTTTATTGCAGGGCTCACGCTTGCTTTTCTTTTTAGGAACAATTTTAGGAGTGCCTTCTAATCAATATTTAAAAAATCAGATAAAAATTAGCCTTCCCTTTACAAGGTGATATTTGACTCCTTAGTGATTTACAGGGGAATTTTGTTTTTTATCTTTGTAATGACATTTTTCTAACTTTATTAAAAGTATGTCATCTTTTATCTCAAGCTTTTTAATCTTTTCATCTTAAGCTTTTTAAAATGTCTAATTAAAACAACAGAATAAGAATAATGTACCAAATGAAATCAGTATTAACTAAATTAATTTGTACTACAGAGGTGGCACAGAAGAACACAAATGTGGCTTGTAGGTGTATTTTCATTTTTAATGAGGCTCAGAGGTGCAATCAAATTAATAAATTCATGTTTGAATATAGAAATGTTAAATTATTTAAATAACTGAAAAGATACTTTAAAAATGAAAGTAAAATATCTAACACCTTGTTTGTTGCAGGTATGCACCCTCCAAAAGATGGCACATAGACACCATTATGAGGGTTTTGACAACGGTAAATATCTCACTCTCATTGTTTCTCACTATAGTCTGATTTACCTCTATCATTAAACTAGATCACATTCATGATTATTTGAGTTTCTTGATGTAAATTTGAAGTACTCAGTGGAACAGATAATGTTTTGTAACAGTTGCTATTGAATGTTATTGATACTCTTGATATTGAGTGTACTGTAAAGAATTATCCTATAAACTCCAACAGCTTTCCTTAATCTTAGTTGTGGTCATTTGTAGGAATGTAACAGTATTATCAATATTGTGGTATCGCGATAGCAAAGCTGTCTCAATATTATTGTGGTCGCATGCCGATATGAAACGATAGGTCTTCCGGGCAAAAAGTGTAATTTTCCACTCCTCAGAATGACTCTGTTGACAGTGTATGCAGTGAACGCGTTTATTGCATGTCCCATGAGTTTAGCACACGTTTGGGATCACAAAGACCACCAGTTATGCTTTATTTTCGCAGCAGATGATTACAGCATTTTGCTACATTTGTAATGAGATGCATTTTTGCAAGCCTGTTTTCATTGAAGTTGGAGTTTTCTGTCAAAATAAAAGCTCTACTGTCATTTCCATCAAAATAAAAGCTTAAAAGTTCAGAATAAATTGCTGACAGCTAGTGGTTTAAATGGGTAACATTACTGCAGTCCAAATTGAAAGTGTCTCTTTTAAGTGTAGAAATTAGGAAATAATTATTGTGATTTCCCTACTGTAGTGTAAAGCAAAAAAAATACCTATGAAATAATAATTGTCATTTATTGTTGTTGTTGTTGTTGTTGTTGTTGTTGTTGTTGTTGTTGTTGTTGTTGTTGTTGTTGTTGTTGTTGTTGTTGTTGTTGTTGTTGTTGTTCTTATTTTTTGGCTTCCTAAAACACCAGTGTTAATGTATTTTAAACAGAGTATATCACTAATAAAAAGAGGGTTGAGTTCTCTTTAAAGTTTAGGTACAAATCAATTTACTTTTTTTCAGACTTAATTTTTCTTAGTTAAGAATATGGGTTGGAGCTTTTAATTTTGAACTCTCAATAGCATTAGATAGAATAATTTAGCTTTAAAGTACACACAAAAAAAATTAAGTTGTCTTTTTTTTTTTTTTTTTTTTTTTATCAATAATATTGTAGCGTGGACTTCATGTTGTGATATTATCGTATTGTGATATTTTGATATCGTTACATCACTAGTAATGAGCATTTGAGTTTTGTATGTCGTTCAATGTCCTCCTTTCTTCAAAATGCTGTTGGTGCTCATGCTAAAGCCAGTGCATGGCCAGGGATCTGCAGACATCTTTCTGTTTGCAATTTTACTAACTTGAGCCGAATGATGACGTAACCTGCCCACAAATAAACACACAAGTCTTGAGTTTTGAGGACATTTTAACATCCGCAATGATTTAAATCAGTATAGTTTTGTGGTAGTCTTTCCAGATTGAGTAGCAGTTATTTGTTAGTGTTGTCAAAGTGTTTTAAGAGGTGTTTAGGCCCAGAACCACGTTTGGCAGAGTGTTTTAACATGCCCGTCTGATGTACCTGTTTTGTTGCATCTGCTTTTATAGGCAGGGAGTTACGTCCGGGATGACTCTGTGCCCAACCTCATTCAGCTCATCACAAATAGTGTAGAGATGCATGCCTACACTGTACAGAGACTCTACAAAGCCCTCCTGGATGACATCTCTCAGGTTAGAAGCATCTTAACACCTTGTTTTCTTCATTAGACTTGTAAGCCTAAGTGCAAAACAAGTCATCTGTTTTGTACAAGAAATGAATCAGCCAGAACTGAAAGTTATGTTTTTGCAACCCCATGTGACAGATTTGGCTTCCTTCAAATGCAAAATTAGTTTGACAAAGTTTATGCTGTTTTTTTTCCATTCACTGTATGAAAGCAAATGGTCACAGATGCTGATCTCCAGTATATGACGACAGAGTTCATACAACTTGTGTGCCTACATTCCAAGTCTTCTGAACTCGTAAAATAGCTTTGTGTGAGCGACAGAGTGAAATGTGTACCATATTTGGACCCTGAATGCGTCAGACCCCATTCAAGGATTGTTTGGAATGACATTTAGATGACTAAAGTTAACAGAATTACATCTGTGTGAACTATCTCAAACTTTTTTCCTTTAGCAACCTCTAGTACAGGTGGCATCCTGGTGCATAGGAGAGTATGGAGACCTATTGGTCTCAGGCCAGTGTGAGGAGGAGGAACCCATTCAGGTAAACTCCCCTGCATCCCCTTCAAACCAAATATACACATTTATTATAAAAGCAGAACGATTATATCTGATTTCATCTCGCAGGTTACTGAAGACGAGGTCCTGGATGTTTTAGAAGGTCTTCTCGTTTCTAACTTGTCAACCCCTGTAACGAGAGGTTATTCCCTGACTGCTATCATGAAGCTGTCCACCCGTTTCAGCAGCGTGAAGTAAGCAGGCCTGTTCTGAGTTACTTCTGATATAAGCAATGAGTTTGTGTGCCCAAACGGATGAGGCTCTGACCTTTCATTTATTTTTTTTTGCTTCGCAGTCGAATCAAAAAAGTGGTGTCGATATACGGCAGCAGCATAGATGTGGAGCTACAGCAGAGAGCTGTGGAATATAACGCACTTTTCAAAAAATATGATCACATGAGGTAAGAGCTCACCTGCTGTTGCAGACTCGTGGTCGTCACACTTCTTTTTAACTTTTAGGCCTGGTTTCACAGACAGGGCTTAGGTTAAATTAAGATTAGGCAGTAGTTCAATTAGGACATTTTAAAAAAAACATTACTGGTGTGGATCTTGAGACAAAACAAAGGGAGTGATATTTTAAGGTCAATTAGTGCAAGTTTCTTTGAGTTGAAACAGTTCATACTCACATTTTAGTCTGGGATTAGTCTTAAGCCTTGTCTGAGAAACTGAGGGAATGTTCCTTCCCTAGCTTCAGTTTCTTATCCTCACTCTCTTTCTTCCTTTTTCCCATTAAGACCTGCATTACTAGAGCGAATGCCTATCATGGAGAAAACAGCCACTAATGGCCCAGCAGAGATTCAGACTAATGGAGAAACAGATTCAACCATTCTGGACACAAAACATCCGCCCAACATCACTCAACCAGCCAGCCAGGTGGGTTTTGTAGAGCATGGCATCTCAATATTCTAACTGTGAATGTGAGTGTTTCCCTCATACACGTTATCAAAATCCGTGTCAAAAATCCAGTGTATGTGACGCATCATTACTTTGCACTTTAGATGAGGTTGTTTAACAACATGGTGATTGTTCAGCTGATTTAATGTCTTACTGTAGACAAAAATTTTGCAAGTTGTGACTTTAACATTGATTTTCATCAGTGTTATTTTCAGTATGGCAACTCACCTGACTAAGGTCAATTTTATGATGCCATGGGCGATAAAGGGCTGTCAGATTAGGAAAAAAATAAATAAAAGGTAGAGTACTATGAGCAGGTATTTTAGGCATCAAAAAAGCCATTATGTAATATTCTAAAAATGAAGTAGTTGTAATTACAGTTTAATACAGTTAAATACAGTTTAAATTACATTTTTAAATGCTCGTAATCAGACTAGTTATTATACATATTTTTTTTCACAATAGCAATAAATTATTCAGAATTTATTAATTTTTTCCTAATTCCTATTTTACATCTTTTAAATTTTCCTATCTAAAATTGCCTGCTGCCTACACTCAAAGTCTTCCAGTTTTGTCACAAAAGACCAGTCATACACAGCATTTGACCACAAAAATCAGGCTTAAGAAGTGTTTCAGCATTGTCAACTGCTGATAAACACAGAATTTTTTTTTTTTTTTTTTTTTTTTTTTTTTAATCACTCTGTAGGTTATTTAACCATGTATTTCCATGTCTTTTCTTTCAAACACATTTAAATGCACAAATTCACACACATGTTGTTTTTTTTTTTTTGTCATCTGAACCTATTTCACCTAATTTATTTACTTGGAAGTACTCCTGAGATTTTAAAATAAATATTTTTAATAATACATCACATTTGCATGTTTATTGGTTCTCTGACGTTGGTTATCACATGACATGCAAGTAAAAAAAAATATATATATATTTTATTTAATTTTTATTTAATTAATTATTAGTTTTTCTTTAAACTCCAACCTTCTGCAGTTCCTTCACAAACACCAGTTTGGAAAACCTTGATGTAATGTAATGTTTAATGTACTTCATGTTGTTATGTAACAACAAATGGAATAAATTTTCTTACTCTTTGTATTTTTATGTCAATATGGTACGAGATTATCCTGTTTAGATCAATGTGATAAATGAGTTAGGATAAAAGTAATCTAAAAATAATCTAAATGTTGTCTTGATTATATTACCTAAAATGTGTAATATAATGGATTCAGTTACTAACTACAATTTTTGTAACTTGCTTTAGAATCAGTAACAGATTACAATTTGTAAGTAATCTACCCAGCTCTGTCCTCAAGGTTGAATTGAACCTTCTGCTTCTTGAACAACAGCTGAGTAAATTATTTTTATGGTGATTAGCATGTTATGGGTCAAAGAACATGCGGTCAGAAGGCTGTCAATATGGTGAATGTAATATGTCTGGGAATGCATTAGTTCTGCATACCTAAAGAGCAATTATGTACATTTCTCTTTAGTTCATTGAGTGCTCTATTAATAATATGTTAAGTTAAATCAAGAGTACTAGATAAAGGAGCTGTCCAGAATGTGTGTGCGGTGAAGCCTGTAGGAATGAATTGAGAAGCTCTGTGCTAGAGCAATAAAAAAAATTCTCTCCGGTATGGCTGAGCAGATAAAGAGGGATATTTAGCTGAGGTGAAATATCTACTGTATGCTAATGGTCTGTGGTTCCTGTTTTTCAGGCAAATGATTTATTAGACCTGCTCGGAGGTAATGACGTGGTACCTGTTATCCAAACAACCGTTCCCACAAAGCCTGCGTCAGCTGGAGGAGAACTGCTGGATCTGCTGGGAGACCTTTCTCTGACAGGTCAGTCAGCCTGCTGTATACTACTTCTGCTCATTAACAAATTCACATCCTGCCATTCCTGTGTCCCCATGTTTTGAGCACAGACAGATTTTACAGTAGCTTTAGTTTGCATGCACTTAAATAGCCTGTTTATAATGGGATTGATAGCTCAATCTTTATGTAAACGCCTCAGTTGTTCTGACTGAGCTCGATCTGAATGGATAAGAGCTGAAAGCTGAAACGGAAAAAAAATCAAGAATATGAATGCTTGAATCAGGCTATTTTCTTTCAGATTCAAAAATACCTTCTGTACATGCTATGATGTATTTGTTTACATACGTTTTATGTCATCCAAATGTTGAATTTTGTTTGGAATGCATGTAATGCAAATGAAAACAAATATGTGAAGCGTATTGCAAAGCTTTCAGAATCTTAAATCCGATTGGGTTTATTCCAATCAGTGCATGTAAACAGTATTTAACCCAAAAATGAAAATGCTGTTGTTTAGTTATCCTTATTTTATCCTTGGTAATTTTCATTTTTGGGTGAAACCCTGCTCATTCCGTTGTACCTTCTCAACCCTCAGGTGGTCCGACCCCCACCCCTGCTCCCTCTGTGCCCATATCCCAGCCCCCTTTCCTTTTGGACGGTCTCACCTCGCAGCCCCTCTTCAATGACATTGCAGCGGGTGAGCTTGCATTAGATTTCATCATAGCGCTTAATGCAAAATAGGACGGTGTAATTACTATAACGGTTTCTGTCTTGCAGGCATTCCGCCAATGACGGCGTACAACAAAAATGGCCTGAAAATCGAGTTCACATTTGAGAGGTCCAACCCCAATCCCAATATTGCAGTTATCACCATCCATGCCACCAACTCCACCGAGGCTGACATGACAGAATTTGTGTTCCAGGCTGCAGTACCAAAGGTTTGTTCTTTTCTCTATAGTAGTATTGTTTACAGAGAACCCTAGTTGGTTAACCTGGCTAGTCATTTAAAATGCAAGCTTTTTTCTCTTTGCGGATGATTTAAAAGCTTTTTGGAAGAAGGACTATGTTAGGACTGATTACATAAGAGCTATTAGACTATTCCTGCACGTTTAATAAGCAGGTTATGAATAAATGTAGACATGCATTTTCTTTTCTCACTTATCTTTTGGATACACCTGAAATAAACAATGTTTCCTGTTTACACTTTTTTTAGACATGCAGATATAAATGAATATTCCTTTACTGTTGATATTGACAGTAAAGTGTTTGAAATTAGCATATCCCATAACAGTATTCTAGCATAAAATACATATCAATAACCAGAATATTTGCTTAATCTGGTTATGACAAATCACAGTTCCCATGGGTCCTTTAAGTCTTAAATTCAGATTGATCACAAAGTTGTAAATATCTAAAATGGTGTAACAAAAGTTTTTTTTTTTTTTTTTTTTATTGGGATTACTGTTAAAGGACTAATAACATTAACACATTTAGTATATTGATTTTACTTGGTGTTAATGCAATAATACACTTTAAAGTAGTCTTTCTTTAAACACATTATTATTATTATTATTATTATTATTATTATTATTATGTAAGAAAAATTCAGTATTGATCAACCTATAATTATGTATTGGTGTATTAGTACATAAACCAGTTTTAATATATATGTGCATATTAAATATAACATGTCTTGAGTATCCAGTTGAATGTGTGCAACAGCCTGTTAATTGTAGATGTAATTAATTTTGAGATTGTATGGGTTTGTTCTGTATGGACATACTGTATTAATTGTATTTGTGCACATCTTAAGTCTTTGTTTTGATTTTTAAAAACTCTGAAGATATGCTGCAATCAGGTTAATGCATTCATGTGATGCATACAAAATCAGAAAATGAACAAATTCAGATTAATATTGGAATATTCATGTGCATGCAAACAGAATTATTGTATAATTTCTGCTCCAGTGAAATTCTTAATTTTTTGTTTGTGTTTTTAGACATTCCAGCTGCAGCTTCTGTCCCCGAGCAGTAATGTAGTTCCAGCACTCAACCAGGGAAGTGTCACGCAGGTCATCAGGGTTCTCAACCCACAAAAGGTAAGATGTTCCTGTGAACCCAGGCCACACTCTGCTTCCTATTGCAGTAGATCTCCAGAGATCAGTCCATTTGTTCTGAAACACCTTCAGAAGTCTGATGAGAGTTTGAGCTGAGCAAAGCTAAATATTTCTACACTGAAGTTGAATTTTTTTTTTTTTTTTTTTTTTTTTTTTTTTTTTTTTGCAGCCATTATAGATCTTGGTTTGAAGTTAGAAGGAAATATGTCACATCTCAGTGACTTTGATGGCTTAAGTTTAAGGTGGTGTCTCACTAGCTGACTTAAAATCAAGGGTGTCACACATACTGACTGTTTTTCAGAAATCTCCCCCATGATTCTCAGATTCATTGTCATGATTTGGCAAAATGAGATGAACAGCAGCATGCAAACAATCAAAACTGAATTAGGTCTCAAATCATGGAGTGACTGTACTCTGTGATTGTGGAATTGTCCCGTGCCCATTTAAACATATGAATATCCGAGAAAAACACTTGGCTGCACAACCAACAGTGTTTGCAATATGTGATTTTTGCATTTACAGAGAAAAAGTTGGATCAAATCAGTTGTTTTTAGCATAAGAAGCTCCCAAGACCACAAGCTTTTTACACTGGCTGAAATCTGAACTTGTCGGCAAAGCTACCTCTGAAATTTAAATGTAAATGAAATTTATGATTGAAAATCAGCTAGTGAGATGCTTGAAATCAAATGCATGAGAACAGTCAGAAGCTGATTGGACTGGTTTTGCTCTGAAGCTGAAGCTCGTCCCATGGCTACACAGTTAAATTGAACCAAAATTGCAGTATGACTTTGTGCAAATAGTTGT
The DNA here is from genome assembly GCF_022985175.1 of Labeo rohita. Taxonomy (NCBI): domain Eukaryota; kingdom Metazoa; phylum Chordata; class Actinopteri; order Cypriniformes; family Cyprinidae; genus Labeo; species Labeo rohita. Next base: position 5,579,731 of record NC_066875.1, read on the forward strand.
AAATTTAATTAAATATATGCGCTATAATATACGATTAAATATGTTCTTCTACTACTACTACTACTACTACTACTATTACTAGTACTATTATTATTATTATTAATTTACTGTGAACGGAGCCGCTCTGACTTACACCAATGTAAATAATTAAATTACATATATAAAACCTTTATCGCATATATATTTCTTAACAGAATCATAGCGTTTGTGAATTCTGATAGCATTATGCTTTATGATTTTTAAATGGGTTTAGTATGTGGGTTGCGCCACTTCGGGTATTTTGCTGATTACTTAACATGGGCAAAATGCTTTTTTTTTTTTTTTTTTTTAAATCGAATGGACTCGAATAGAATGGAGGAATCGTTGCAGCCCTAATAATAATTGTTGTTCTTCTTCTTCTTCTTCTTCTTCTTCTTCTTCTTCTTCTTCTTCTTCTTATTATTATTATTATTATTATTATTATTATTATTATTATTATTATTATTATTATTATTAATGATTATATGATCATATTAATATATAAAAAAATTGTTGCCAAATCGTGCAGCCCCACAAACAAGCACAGCAAACACTTGCAGTTTAAATATTTGTAATATTTATAAGAAAAATCGGCTCTAGTTTGTTACCAGTAATGCTTACATATACAGTAATTAAAGGGGTCCTTTTATGCTCTTAATTCTTGATTTTGTTTTGGGCGTGTACTAGAACATACTCTCATGCTTGGTGGTTCCGAAAACACATTATTTTTCATATAATTATCATTATTACAATACCTTTCTCCCCAGCCTGGCACAAATGGCTCGATTAGTTCCAGGTTTAATGAAGGCCCGCCTTCCGAAATGTGTTGTGATTGGCGAACAGCTTAGACAGTGTTTCAGTACTGCCACACCCCTTGACAAAGCGGCAAGTTCCGTCTGCTCCGTTATAGTTAAGGATATATTAAGGTATAGTTGACGTTACAGTAGTGTTGGGTCTTATCATCAGCCTGCGAGATCGCAGATACATGATATTATAGTGCTAATTAAATTATTTACATACTTAGTTTCATTGCCCGAAACCAGCTCCAGCATAAGGCTAAAAGCAGCCTAATGTTTTTAATATGACTTAATTTGTATTTTACATGACTGCAATGTAATAAAAACATTGTAAGTTACTAATTATAATGCTTACATTTATTATTCAAAAAAGCAGCTACAGAAAATGAGCAAAGAACATTAACATTATCAAAGAACATCATCACTGATTAGCCTAGTCTAGTGCAAGTTTATGCATTTAAAAAAAAAAAACACTCACGTTAAAAGTGAAGCTATCTACAATGTATGATGAATAAATCTCTTACCACACATTGCACACGTCTGCGGCGCATTACGGCTCCGACACCGGAGCAGATTGCGGCCACCCTAGTCAATGCTCTAGTCAATGATTTTTTTTAAAAAACAAAATATCAAATATATTGATTTATAACTTTGTAGATTTTTTTTTTTTTATGCCCAAACATACACACCACACACTAATTAAAATTCAAAAAGTGAAAGCATAATAGGATTGTACAGAAATGTCATATCTCAGATTATGATTTTTAATTGTAAAGAATTGCATGTTTTGTCTTTAGCGTGTACCTGACCTCCTCTTTTATTACAGCAACAGTTGCGAATGCGGATCAAGCTGACATACACTCACAAAGGCTCTCCTGTACAAGACCTGGCCGAGGTCAACAATTTCCCCCCTCAGTCCTGGCAGTGATTTGCTACCCTTCTCGATCTTAAAGACCCCCAGCAAGGGAACTATGGGAAAGATGTCCCCTCCCCATTCCCAAATGATCCCCCGTGACATCACCACAGATCGCTGCCCTGGGGTTGCATGGGAAGCAGTGGAATCTTCCTGACACAGTCAAGAGTTGATGGTATGAAGACTGATGATGATGATGATGACGATTTACAGCGACAATGATGAAGAAAAATCACAAATATCTCAATACATATCTTTTCATTCGTTTCTTTGCCCGTCTGTCTTTCTCTCCGCTTCGGGGTTAGTACAAACTGTCCATACTCACACTTGCACTTAGCGTCGTGCACTCTCACTTAATCTGTCACTATAGTGCACTCCCACACTCCGGCTCACCCGGAAGGCCCGTACATGGGAAAACATCACTCGTGGCCACTATACAAAGGAGCTGCTTGTTTGATTTTGTCCTGTTTTGTTTGATTTTTTTTTTTTTTTTTTTCATGTTTTTAATCTTGTTGATGGGTTTGGTGTATTTTAAGACAAAAAATAATCGCAAAGTCTGAACATTTGCACCTTAAGCATTTCAGAATCAAGAGGAAATGGGTTGTGATGGCGCCTTAAATTATCGTTGTACATGGCATTTCTTAATTTTCGTGTAAGATTGATCTAATGTCCTGTAATAAAGTATACCAGATGAATGCTCCGGTTACAAGCTATGCTATGTTGTGGCTACACCGTATTTCACCGTACACACTAACACATCTGTTCAGAAGTGCTCGACCTTCATCACATGAATCATCATGAATAGGCAAGTTCATCCAGCTCATACCCTGATTCTTCACTCTTGGCATCTAAATGTCATTGACAATGAAACTGGAGCGTCTCCTTTTGAGGTGACTGAGAGAGAAGGTGTTGCTTGTTACTGTTTGCCCAGTAGATTTTGCATCATCAACCCCTTAATTTGGCACGTAGTTATTTTGTTTGCCTCTACTCATCACAGATGGTGTTCTTGTGTTGTTGTTTTTTTTTTTTTTAAATCTTGAAATACATTTATATAGATTGAAAATAGCCTACACTAAAGTTGTTTGATTTTTAGCGCAATCCTTAAGGATCGAAATCTATTAAAAATGTTAGTTAAACAGCGTGATCTTAAAATTCAAATTGATTTCTCACTAAATTAACACCAATAGAGACCTGGCGATGTATGATGAGGTTACGGTCAGCATAGATGCTGTAAATATAGACTATGAATATAAGGCCTTCATGAATGTAGTTACATGCACTGAATGGGCGTGGTTTTTTTTTTTTTTTTTTTTGGTTTGACTTTCTGCAGTGATTTGAAGTACAGAATTATTGCCTGATTTAAAGCAATGTGCCTTTGTCATAACCAGTTCAAAAGAAAACCCTCAGACGTCTGCGGTCGTAGTTACAGGAAGAGCAAGAACGTGGTGTCTGAAGAGTAGAGGACCTTTTTGTTTTGCTGTCATTTCAGAGGGCGTCTTAAGTCATGCGTTAGTCTCTTCTCGCAGCTTCCAAAGGCAGTTCGCAACATTAACCTGAATATACCTCACATTGTCTTGTTTTGTCCGTCATCGAAATGCTCTCTTCGCGTCCGTACCCTCGCGTCATCTCTCGCTGCTCTTCGTTTCCTCCTTCACTTTACGTAATTGCGTTCGCTATGCCACACTGAAGTCTGGTGACCAAATCAAGAGACGTTCTTTGGGCTTGGGAAATATTTTTAGCAATGATATGTATATGGAGAAAAAAAGACTTCTCATTCTATTAGCGTCTTTGTCTTCTGTTGCGATTCTTTCGATCTCCCAGCTTTTTCTGTACATACTGAGGGCTTTTAAGATGCATCATCCCTTTTTAAGATCCCGTTTTCTAAGACTTCCTTCCAGTACTGCACACGGTGTATAATGTTTGAAGCTGTCCCTCGGAAAATAGTCTAATTTAACAACTTACCTGTTTGATTGATTGATTGTTTATTGGAAAGAAAATGTACTATGTGCTGCCTGTATATTGTATATAATTGTAAAACGCATCTAAAAGATCAAATCAAATAAAAATCCCATTTGAAGACCTATGACGTTCACGTTAGGGGTGTAATGTGCACATGATCTTGAGTTTGATTTGTTTTACGTAGATGGATCGCAGTCGTGTACTACTGAAAGAATGCAATGCTGCGTATGGACACGGATGTAGTTTCTCCTTTCAATATGGTGACCTGCAGCTAATTTCTTTTTTCTCATGTACTCCATTTTTACATTATGAAAATTGTCATTCCAAACATATATGAATGACTTTTTTTTTTTTTCCTGTGTCCGCTGTCCAAATCGAGTCATACACCGAATGAGTCATACAGGTTTGGAGCGACATGAAGCACAGTTGAAGTCAAAAGTTTTCATACACCTTGCAGAATCTGCAAAATAAGAGGGATTATATAAAATGCATTTATTTATTTTTTTTTTTAGCACTGACCTAAATAAGATATTTCACATAAAGGACGTTTACATATAGTCCATAAGGAAAAAAATAATAGGTGAATTTTTAAAAACGACCCCGTTCAAAAGTTTACATGCACTCGATTCTTACTATGTTGTTACCTGAATGATCCACACCTTTTTTTGTTTTTTTGAGTCCCTTGTTTGTCCTGAAAAGTTAAACTGTCTGCTGTTCTTCAGAAAAATCCTTCAGGTCTCACACATTCTTTGGTTTTTCAGCATTTTTGTGTATTTTAGCCTTTTCCTGCAATGACTATGATTTTGAAATCCGTCTTTTCATACTGAGGGCAACTGAGGGACTCGTATGCAACTATTACAGAAGGTTCAAACACTCACTGATGCTCTGTAAGAGCCAGGGGGTGAAAACTTTTGGAATTTGATGCATTAAGAGCCAGGGGGTGAAAACTTTTGGAATTTGAAGATCAGGGTAAATTTAATTTCATTTTTCTTCTAGGAAACATATAAGTCGCTTCTGAAGGGCAGTACTAAATGAAAAACATATGTTTAGGTAAAAATGAGAAAAACGTACACGTCTTCATTCTGTACAAAAGTTTTCATCCCTGGCTCTTAATGCATTGTGTTTCCTTCTGACGCATCAGTGAATGTTTGAACTTCTGTAATAGTCGCATACGAGTCTCTCAGTGTGAAAAGATGGATCTCAAAATCATACATTGTTAGAAAGGGTTCAAATACACAAAAATGCTGAAAAACCAAAACATTTGTGGAACCTGAAGGATTTTTTTGTAGAACAGAAACAAGGGACTTATACACAACTATCACTGAACAAAAAAAACACAGCTGTGGATCACTGGATAATTAACATTTTGCAGATTCTGCAAGGTTTATGTAAATACTTGGCTTGAACTGTAACTTCAGACCTCTTTATAGTAACACTGCATTGAGGAAAGCTCAAAAACCAAAGTTTATAGTCACAGTTTTCCATAAACCACCTCTACTGATACTTCCATGCAGGTTAGGCTCATGCATATTATTTTTTTGAAGCACATAGAGGCACAACTTAAGATACAATGCTGTCCCTGGTGTGAGAACATGTCTCGTTCCTGACTATTTCGATGCCTCTTGAGTGAACTTAACGCGGGGGTGGTACTGCGGTCGTGAACTGCGTAACAATAGTTAAATGGCTATGAAATGGCACTGCGAGAGCTATTTTGAAATCCGACTGTCTGAATCTGCTGCTTTTTACACTAAGATGTTTGCGCGTTGAGGGCGAAACAACCATCTCTGAGTCTCTCGGCAAGTTTCCCAACACCAAACGATAATTTTTTTCAGCCGCATGTGAAAAAAGCAATGTAAATACTGTCATTTCTACTCTTTATGTAAACTTCCTGGAGTAATGCAAGCTAAGTTTGAATTCTCAAGTCACCACTGTTCACTATCTCTTGCGATACATGCACAGACCTTTGTACATTTGGAAATAATACTGTTGATTCTCCACTTAATCTTCATTGAGAAGCAGATTTTTTTTCCTGTGCAGAAAAAGACGGTCAGTCAGGGGGAGTTGAGCATCATTTGTTTGGTGGACTTTGTATCACATGCTTGGAACGATTGCCTTCTCCATCAGAGTCCCTTTGTAATCTGTAAAGGTATCGGTTGTTTTTGAAGTGTATCTATACATGTGCCCCCTTCTCAGATATTTTACACTTGCTATTCAACACATCTGAACTGGTGCAGGAGGGCAGGACGACCCCCAGTGAGTCTGACATGCTGAACTGAATCGCAGTCCCATGTCCTCGAAGAATGAGTGTTGGACTGAATTTGTGATGATGGATGAAAATGACATGGGATATTTTAGACTTATGCTGTGTATTATTGTCTTTGGGTTGGAGAAAATGATCAAATGAAATAATAAAACAGTCAAACTTGATGTTCCCTGTGTTGTGTTTTGGAAGTAAGTGTTTTTCTGAGCTGTATTTCAGTGGACACTGTAGTCTGCTGTCACCCTCTTGTGTTAAACTTTAAAACTGCAATAGTACATGTCATGGAAGCCAAAGACTGAATTATGCAATAACTAGTCATAATCTATTTCTTTTAATGTTAACCCTCTGTTGCGTTCAGCAAACTTTAGTGCTGTATTTGTACAAAATACCTCTTTAAATTCTCCTGAATCAAAATCAAAATCCTTAAATTAAAATTTTCTGAAAATGTACTCGCCCTCAGGCCATCCAAGATGTAGAAGAGTTTATTTCTTCAGCAGATTTTGAGAAACGTAGCATTAAATCACTTGCTCACCAACGGATCCTCTGCAGTGAATGGGTGCTGTCAGAATGAGAGTCCAAACGGCTTATAAAAACAAAATAATCCACACAACTCCAGTCCATCAGTTAATGTCTTAAGTCAAAAAGCTGTGTTTGTAAGACACAAATCCCTCATTAAGACAATTTTAATCTTCAAATTATGATAACTCTTTATAATTTATTGTTTTATATCATGGGTCTTATCAAAGTATGAATAAAAGCTGATACTTTAATTTGTTTTAAACTATTAAGGTCTCTTTGACCTCAAACTGTATGTGAAAGGTAATAAAATGATCTTTGGCAGCGCAGTGAAGACTTTATCTGCAGGGATGAGTTCAGGAAATGTTTTATCATCGATTGTAAAATTGTAAAATTGCAGTTATGATGTGATCACATGTCCGTCTCCAGCTCAACTTTTGTACTTAAGGTGTTCCATTAACAAATGACTAAATTTGACCACTAGACTCTTAAAAATAAAGGTTCCAAAAGGGAGTTTTTGTAGTGAGGCCATAAAGAGCCATTTTTCTCAGTGCGAAGGACATTTGAAAATTTTGTCTAATGAAAAGGAACCAATGCCAAAAAAAAAAAAATATTCTTAATAGTGTAGCAATGTCCACCATGTGGATATAAAATTATATTACATTATTGCCTCATATGTCTTCTAAAACTCTTAACATTTAATACAATTTAGTCAAAATTGCTGGTTCTGGTGAAAATGACACTGCAAAAAAGAGACAGCTATTATAAATTAAAATTATAACATGTGTTTTATGGATTAAATAGCACTTCTATCCACCTTTTTCGTTCCGTAAGAGTGGGCGTGGCCGTTTGTAAATTTTATGGGTGTAGCTTCCTTGTCAAGCTATTTTTTGTGTACAAAACAGGTCGTTTTGCTTCTTGATATTGCACATTGGTGTGTCTTACCATATTATTTTAATGCATTATCTTAATTATGAGCACAGTGTGTTTGTAGTGCAAACGGTTTTACCATTTACAGCACGTTGTTATTCTTCTCCTTATTTGGGACAGTGAACCGGAAGTCTCATCCATACGTTTACTTCGGCGTTAAGAGAAAAAGGTGGATGTGAATATTTATATTAAATTATTGAAGGTCTGGTCAAGGAAAAAAAAAACATTTGTAACATGTTTAGACCGTTTTAATGTGAGTGGAAATATAAAAATGCTTACTCTGCGAAAACACCCATGATAAACTGTTTTATGTCGTTTGTTGACAAACTCCTGTTAAGACTATTCGTCCTCACGTGTTTTTCGCAACTACTTTGATATGTTTACAGTCACAGACTTTAGGCTTTCCATTTGCTAAAACGTCAAACATGACAGATTTACAGCGTGCTGCAAAATGTATGTTCAGTTTAAAGTTTAACTGCTACAAAACACATTGCACAAGAAGAGCTAATCATTCCAGTTCGGTGACAGAGGTCAGTGATTCTTGATAAGAGTGAATGACTCCAAATCCCACTAGATTTACAGAGCTGACGGTATTTCAACAGTACAGAACCGATGGAGGAAGTGTCATTTTTATGTTTTATCAGAAACACAGTAGGAACAAAATGGGTACTGATTAACTAAAGGAAAATTGTCGACTTATTGCGTTGAACTGCGTAGTTGAATTGTAAATGAAATTTGATCAATTGTGGCTTTAAGACGATTCATTTCAAATCGCCAGTTTACGTTTAAGTATTCTCATGAATAATTCAGTAGTGGAAGTACAGGAATGGGCGGTGTTCTATGAATAATAAGTAGCGCCGCCCCCTTATGTTTATTGATTGGGTTTATTTGACAGCCGTGAGCTTCAGTCTCACTATGGCGTCTCATCAAATCAGGATGGGCTTTTTCTACCGCCTCCTGTACTGGAATTTATCTGTGGCTAATTGCTATCTTACATCTGGATTTCTGTGCTGAAAGACGTCAAATGTAGGCGAAATGAAGGACGAGAAAAGCACAGCGCGGTCGCTCCAGAGTGCCGACACGGAGCGGAGAAATGCAGCTGATGTGGAGGATGGCCGGGCGGGCAGCGGAGCGGCGCTGAACCCGGTGCTGCATGAAGCGGGATCTGACCGAGCCCCCGCACCGACAGCCCGAGCGGGAACGGGAATACGCGTTTTAAAGGTACCAGATCCAGCTCCGTTTAGGTCGCAGCGTTGCTGTTAAGCAGCAGGGCCAAAGTACGTGTGAATCCGTGAACTGCATCAGCAATTATCTGTATAACACTTCCACACGCCGCCGTGTCTTCAAACCTAGCGAGCTCCCTAGCTAGGCAGCATATTTGGTCGCGTTCCGCGTCTGTGCGCTGAACGCGCCAGTAGTGCTGTCTATGTAGGCGGTTCACTGGGTTTTGTGACACAGCCTGTGATGGATCATAATGTCATCTCGATTTAAAGAGATTGTTCTCACTTCACATTGCTTCTCAGTTTGTTGGCTGTATGGTAACAGTTCCAGTGTAACGCATGTAACCTGTTAGGGGGCGTTCACGCAGGGCGTTCTGGCTATTTTGTGATTGCTATTTCGGTCTCCGTACGCCGGCGTCAGATGGACGTCTTTGGTCATTGCGTCGCGTCTCGCTGTTTTTTAGCAACTCGCTCCATGAGCACTGTTGACATGCCATGATGTCAACTGAAAAAGTAGTCTAGTTATAGTTTTAAAAACGCGTCTTGGGTATGGCAAGCTGTTTTAACATATATTCCTTAAACCGTAGGCCTACATTTAAAGCCCCTCTGATTTAGAGTCATTCAAATTGCAAACTGGTGCATTTCTACTGTTCAAACTGTAAAAACTGTACTTGTGGACAGTATGATATTTAAAAAATTAAAAGGCCACGTAAGTGTATTTAGAGCACAGATTCATGACTTTATTTAGTACACTTTTAAGACTTTAAAGAACATATTACATCACGTTTTAATAACTTACCATGCTTTAAAGAAGATCACTTATGTCTAGCATACTAAAGCACATGCAAAGTACTGTTATTTGATGTTAAATTTAAAGTTAATATTTTAAATGTACATTTTTTTTCATTATAAATGTGTAATTACAAATATATTTAAATACTTGACATATGTTTACATGACATGACAGTGTATTTTAGTTTACCATAAATGCTTGTTAGTACATTGGAAAGTACACATTAACCATATTTCAAAGACAACAGAAGTAATTGTGACTGATATGGTGCTGTTATAAATGAAATGGTGTGTGTGTGTGTGTCCCTCAAGGAGTGCTGGCGTTATAGTAATTTAGTAATAGTAATAGTTAATACTATACTATATAGTAAATTTACGTAATAGTATAATTCTAAGTCTTACAGTAAACTAATGAAAATAATTATTTTTATTTAAATGTATTTTAATATTTAATATTTTGTATTTAAATAAAATAATACATTTATTTATAAAGTTTACTTTATATATATATATATATATATATATATATATATATATATATACATATATAAAATTATAATAATATATAAAATCATAATCAATATATAATAATTTATATTAAATATAAAAAATATATGTATTAAATATTCATTAAAATTGTTCATACAATATAAAGTACAAAATACAGTAATATTATTATTATTATTGTTATAATTATTTTATTTTTATTACTTTTTTTGCTAAATTGAGGCTCAATTAAAAAAAGGGCTATATACAATAAATAAATGGCTACATACAAAAAATATATATAATTCTAATCACAATCAATATATAAAATTAATATAAAATATATTAAATTATATATATTAAATATTAATAATAAAATAATAATTAAAAATATTCAACAATTTTAAAATTATATATGTATTCAATTTAAAATTTAACAATGACCAAAAATACAATATAAAGTACAAAAATACAGTAAGACAAAATAATGTTATTATTATTGTTTTTAATCATCATCATCATCATCTTCTTCTTCTTCTTCTTCTTCTTCTTTTTATTTTTATTACCTTTTTTTTTTTTTTTGCACAAATTTGGGCTCAATTTCTAAAAAAGGGCTGATCACATGGCTGAAAACTGAAATTGCAAAATATATTAGTCACTTTTGGATTAATTAGATGTAATAAAAAATAAACACTAAAACATACAGTAACATAGATGGTTCCCTTAAAATAAATAAATATTAAAACAGCTTGCCATATCTTGAAACCACCGTGTTCAGTTCCATTCCTCTGCATCTAGCTGTTTATGAACGCAGGAACGCGCTGTGTGTAAACGGCACCTCTGTGTGTGACGTGATAATGCCACAGCCATTATCTTCACAATACATCTCACATAATACGCCTACAGGAAATATGCCTGTCTTTATTCAGGCATTGTAATAGATAATCAGAACAAAATTAGATGTCAGTTGCTTCCTCCTGCCTGTGAGTGAATAAGCAGAGTTACCTTACTGAGCTTACAAAGCTGTTTTGCCTATTATTAGACCTCTGTTTTCTTAGAGTCATGGTATCTTTTCTAGTTACGCTTATCTATTTAAAAAATACATTTTAGTATTCACAGCGTTAACATCCAGTGCTGTGTTCTCATTTATCAATAATAATAGATGTCAAGTATGTCATTATTTTTATATCATTATTTATGTCTCACTTACACTTAATGTTACTTGACAGATGAGAGCAGACAGAGACAGGTAATAATGCTGACAATTTTTTTTTAATTAGAAAAATGATTGATGGTAAGTCAGCTGTGATCTTTAGATTAAAGATGCTTAGCTTAAAGATATTTATGTGTATTATTACTGCATAAAATATAATAATACGCATAAAGAATGTAAATGTGTAGAACTTAAATGCGTAAAACAAATGTAGGCATAGATGTTATGTATGAGAAATTGGTCAAATCTGATCAGAAGTCAGAGGTGATTTAGCAGTGAGCTTTTGTTGATAGATGTTATTTCAAAAATAATCAAATAGGTCGAAAAAAATGTACAACAGGGAGCATAAATGGTAGAAACGGGTCATAAAATCTGAGATGAGTCAGTGATGATCTAATGATCTTTAGACAAACTTTTTTGCTGGAATTGATTGCACTAGATGGAATATACAATAAATGTGATTTATTATTTCATAAAAAGTAGCAGATGGTATTACTGTGCACAATTATTCTATTCTATTCTATTCTATTCTATTCTATTCTATTCTATTCTATTCTATTCCACAGAATAAAGAATCAACAACAGTTATTGTTATTATTATTATTATTACTACTACTACTAACAAATTATTATTCTACAGAAGAATCAGGTTTATTACAACAATTAATAATAATAATAATAATAATAATAATAATAATAATAATTTCCAAACCTGTGTGATTTTATTTTTTTCTGTGGAACACAACAACAACAGTAATATAATAATAATAGTAGTAATATTATTATTATTATTCTACAGAAGAATGAATCAGGTTTATTACAACAACAACAACAACTATTATTATTATTATTATTATTATTTTATATGAATAATATTATATATTATGTTTTAGAAAGACATACAGGTTTGGAACAATTGGTTTATTAATAATAATAATAATAATAATAATAATAATAATAATAATATATTTTTATTTATTTAACAGGTTATTCCAAACAGTATGATTTTAATTTTGTGGAACAATATATATTATATTATATTATATTATATTATAT